>NC_056726.1:774099094-774159094 GCF_019279795.1 Protopterus annectens | reverse complement strand
CGGCTCAGGATGTGCAGGATGGGTGTAGGGAAGGTCCATAGCTGCCCATTTCTTTAACAGCAACAGCTGTGCATATGCAATAAATTTGGAGGGAAATATGAAACCTTCAACCCATGTGAGAGAGGTGAGGACAACAAAATATGTTGTACTGCCAATTAAATATCAGTTTATGTGTCCAGCAGACGTGTGCAAAATGGGCAGCTATGTATGGGGCGTAATTTTTTTTGGGGAGCAGATTGCCCCTTTTTTTTTCAGGTGAGAGTGGAATGTGAGGTAGGGGAAGTAGGTATATTTGGAGAGGTAGGTTGGGGAGGTAAACAGACAAGATAAACAAGACGCATACAGGGGTGGAATATGACACGTGGTGGGTGAAAACCATTGACGGGGAAGGATGTTTGGAAATCGCAAGCCCATGAGCCCGCAGATGGCAACAGTGGAACTGAGATCCCCACCCATGGGCAGTCACCACTGCACCTTCACAGCCCAGAGGGTGGCTGTGCTGGGGGCTGTGTAGGAGGGCCATGCTCACCCATGAGTCATGCAACTCGTGCCTCAAGCTGGTGTAGAGGATCAGCAACAGAACGTTCGATCTCCCTACACACCACAACCCGGACCATTCAGAGGGTGATAGGTGGCCCTCCTCCACCCACGCTTGCATGGGGGGATGAGCCCCATCCCCTGCAGTGCTTCCACCCAAAGGTGGTACAGGGCCAATGGAGGAGGAGGTCCCAGGCTGGGCACCGGACCTGCTGGTGCCAGGTGCCATCGCCAGCTGAGGTGGGACAGGTGGGTCCGCTGGGACTGGCCTTCCCATATGTTCTATGTTTAGGAGGATTTAATGAAAATATGGGTTAGTAACAGTTGACAGCATTCCCAATTAGTTATAACAGCATGCAGAAGTATTCCCATTAACCCAACACACCAGAGTTCCAACAGCTGAACAGCAAGCATGACACATGCATATATAGAACAACAGTGGACATTACAACAGCATGCAGGTTTAATTGATGGCAACAGGCCACCAATATTGTGGTATTTGAACAGGACACATGCATCGAAATAAATGCAGATATTTATAAACAAATAGGACATATGTCCCAACAAATGTTTTGAGGTTAGACATACCCATTGAGATGTGGAATTGCATTTTTATGCACATACAGTAGGGTGGAAAATGATAGCTCCATTAGCAACTTATATATCCTTCTAGTTTACACTACATTCCTATTAACTGCATTTATATGTCCCCTACATGTATTATTACACTACCCAATTGTCCTTAAATTGTGAAATGGGTTTTGCTAGATCTTTATATACATAGGCTGCATCTGACTTACAAACTGTCCGGGATGCAGATGTTACTGCTACATATTTTGTGAGTTGATCAGACACACTACTGCTGAGATGGTACAGTGACAGCTCTTCTTTCCTATACTTATCTAGATATATTTAGGTGAAATTATCAGTTATATGTTAACAGCTCCCTACATTTCTGCCAGCACAATGACCTTTCTGGGGAACACAATACCAAGCTACTCATGTGCCAGATTAACCTGTACATGCTGGACATGAACCAACAGTTGAGGACTGTAAATATGCTTAAAAGCTACTGGCACTCCCTTCATCCACTTTATATGGGCCTACCCAACTGTGTGTTAACAGCGCTTAATACAACAGTACTATTTCTATAATGCAAGAGTACAACATATCAAAGAAAATGACACAGACACACTCCAGGAATTATACCTTTATTAAAGACTTAAAACACTTTTCTAGAGGCTCTCTCATTTATTTTATATAACAGTACATGCAGAATAATTATAAGAGAATTATTATACCTTTATTTATTGTGTTAAAACTCTTTTTTCAGGCTCTCTCATTTATTTTACAGAACAGTACAAGCAGAATAATTACTAACCTGCCTGGTGGTGCAGCCTTAGCAGCCTATCTGCATAGGCTTGCTGATTCGCAGCATGGACACATGCAGCTGTGAAGTAAATGAAGTGATATTGAGGCATACCTATCCATAGTATACACTAGAATAGCAATTCTTATATACTTAATTCCATGACTACTTACTCAGTAGTGGGGCATTTTCCATCTCATGGGCCTCCTAGATCCACTGGTCCAGTTGATCCACCTTGCATCTCTTCAGGTCTGCGTGGTGGTGTCTGACCTGCTCACCAGTCCAAGGGACACCTGTGGCACTGGTGAGTTCATGAGCTAGACGGTCCCAGGCTTCCGCTTTGTATTGGGTGCCCTGGTACTGGCCCCGCAGGAGTCTATCCTCATGGTTATGGACAAGGAGTCAAACCATTACTTTTGACTCCTCAATGTCCCAATGTTGCACTCGAAAATGAGAGCCCTCTCCAGCACCGGCCGTTGCTGCCTGCACATGGGAGCTACAACCAGTTATGGCATGTATTCCCGCCTATGGAGCTTAAATATGCATCATTTCCCGCACTTATTTGTGATTGGCCAGTTTTGAAAAAACTCAGCTGAAGCCACACCTGCTTAGCAATGGGTAAACTTCCATTGATATGTATGTGTGTGTTGAAAGTGCATGCTTATGAAAAGCTGTCATGGCTTAGTGGTTCATTACTGTGATTATGGTGTACAGTATCCTGGGTTCGAGGCCTGTCATTGCTTTTTATTTTACTACTGGCCAGACCAGCTAGGAGGTGTGGCTGTGTTTAGCCAACTTTGCTCAACTTTGCCCGACGTTGCTCTATGTTGCGCTACATTGCTCAGCGTTGCACTACATTGCTAGTCGTTGCCTGCCGTTGTGCTGGTTAGCGCGGTGTACAGCTACGCGCAAACATGTTCTGTTTGCACTAGATTGCATGATGCGCAGCTCCTCGCAAAGCTATTACTCTAGTTAACGCAGTGCTCAGCTACCAGCAATTATATTTAAATATGCTTAATACTGGCAAACTTTGCTTAGCAGTGCTTCACATTGCTTAAGATACGTTACTTATGGATCCATCAGTATGCATAACCATTTCATCTTCATATATATATATATATATATATATATATATATATATATATATATATATATATATCTATACAGATATATATATGTATATATATATATATATATATATATATATATATATATATATATATATATATATATATATATATATATATATATATATATATATATATATATATATATATAAATATATATATATAAAAAAAATTTTGTTCACTACTACATAGGCCATTTCAATGCTTTTTACTAAAATTTAAATGATAAATGTCAGGAATTATTTTTATATGCAGATTTACAACAAAAAATAGAAAGGGGAGTGGTGGTACTCGAACCGGGAATGCCTCCTCTTGTGCGAAGGCTCTACCACTACACTATTGCTATTTTGCTTAATTTGCATATAAGTTTCTTATTATCCTCTTCGACGTCTAAACTGCTAACTGTAGCTAAGCAATGGGCAAACCTGCGCAAACACACGTAAATACGGGCAGCTATATCGGGAATAATAAAAAAAATAAATAAAAGTTTTACATTTTATAATTTTACAGGGGTTTAGAATGTGGGGGAGTGTAGTGTTAGGTATGTACACATTTGAGCGGACTCACTCATGTCAGTTGACATTTCCCGATTGAGATACTTGTAGGGGCGTGGATTTTTTACTGCTCGGCAGTCCGACACGCCCCCTGCACTAGTGCATGCTCCATGTTAGCCTTAGAGTTGAGGCAGCACGCCCTCATTAATATGCATGGCGTGCTGCCATCTTACTCTTAGACTGGCGTTTCCGTGTAAGACTAATTTAGTCTTACCCGGAGGATTAGTGAATCCTGGGGTATATCTTTTCAGAAGTAGAGATGTGTTATAAGAATGAACACCTTGTTTTCTTCAAAAGGTTTGTGGATGATGTCTTCCTGTTATGGAATGGCACAAAGGAAGAATTAATTGTATTTGTAGAATTTTTGCATTCGAACACAAACTTTTTGCGATTTGAATTGAACTCATCTCATGATGAGATCAACTTCTTGGATATAGTCATTTCAAAAGAAGATGTATGTTTTAACTCTAAAATTCTTAGGGAAAGATGTACAAGTTAGTAAATATGTACACCCACAAAGTTTACATCCTAGGCACACTTGTAAGGGTGTGATAAAAGGTCAGCTTATGAGAGCTAGTAGACTTAGTACAAAAGATGAAACTTTCAAGTTGGAAATGAATGGGATGGCAGACTGTTTTATAGAGAGAGGTTATAATAAAGTTATGGTACAAGCAATTAAAGAAATAGTTATTGGGTTAAGGAATGATACAGCCAGACCATATTTGTGTGGCAGGGCTGATAATTTAGTAGAAGTAGTTAAAACAACTAGAACTATGAATAAACCGAATTACATGATGAAATATAATCGACATACAAGGCTTGTTAAACAAATTATTAAAAATAATTGGACTATATTTACGTCCATTCAGGAAGTGACTGTTGTAGTGGGTGAGACGCCACATTTTGTTTTTAAAAGAGAAAAAAATTTAAAACATTTATGCTATAAGGATATAAGAAGAGATAATATTTTACAGAAATCTATTAATAAATTTGGCACTAAACCTTGTTATAATTGTACACATTGTGTGGATATTAATATGGATTTATATTTTGTGCATCCAGTTAGTCAAATGCTGCTTGAAATTAGAGCTGCTGGCACATCCAACACAGAGAATGTGATATATTTTGCTAACTGTTTATGCTACCAATGTTTTTATATTGTTAAAACAAATAAAAAGTTAAAAGAAAGAATAAGTGCACATTGCTCGGACATTCGTAGAAATGTACTTATGAATATTTTGGCTAAGCATGTAGCAACATCAGGTGCAGAACATAAATTCCAATTTAGAATTTTGCAAGTGCTGATTAAGAATAAAATGGGAGTGATTTAGTAAATAAAACAGAACTGGCTGAGTATAAATGGATTAATTTTTTTTGGAGCTGATCATTTACCAGGCTTGAATACTAATAATAGTATAAAACCTATTTTAAAAGACAAACATGATTTAATATGAGTATGTGTTGTCTTTATGAGGCTTAGTTTTAGGTAAACATTTATAAGCTGTGGGGCACTTTAAAACTTTAATTACTGCTACTAAGTTTGAATTTTGTTTGGTTGTGCTGTTGTATATATGTTTGTGCTGTGGTTGGACAATTTTATCAAATACTGAAGAAGAGTTTTACTCGAAAGCTTTGTTGTCTGCTGACTTACGCCGTTTATGCCCTGAGCATTATATTAAACTGTATATCGAATGGTGGATTTTGGTCGGTTTTTTTTTTAATATTGACTGTTATTCACTGAAATCCTTTGATTTGTTGGACAACCTGCTGCCTTGTGTTGTTGCCTGTTTTGTGGAACGTTTCAACAATATGTTTGGCAGATGGAAGCACAGCCAATACGCCCTATAACTGTTGCAGCTATGGTACATGCTGCCCCAGGTTCTGTAGAAGCATCTATAAAATCAAAAGGACTGTTAATGGTTCGTGACAATCCTTTGCTAGATTTATGCACTAGTCTAGAAGAAGGTATGTCAATGAACAGGAAAAACGTTAACAGCGAAATAATAATGATGCAACAAGTTCTTAAATCTTTACTCCTAAAAATTAAACAATATAAGAGGTTACAATGGCAGAGATTGAGCTTCAATGTATATTTGAAGTTAGGTATTGTTGCCAGAGGGCTCAAAATCACCAAAATGCCCACTTATAGGAATAGATATCAAGAGTTACTGTTAAAGTGGCAAGAAATGAATTTGCAGCTAAGGGCTGAATATATGAAACTGATGAACGACTTATTTTCCTTGCATGAATATGATTTAGCTAAGGAAATAGAAGTACTAGAGAACGAGTTACTTCATGCCTCTGAATTTACTGCTATTGCTGCTGAATGTATTGACCTGTTTATCTATCTGAAGAGATTTGAAGACAGGTTAATTACTGTTAAAAAGCGCAAGCTGCTATGAGATATAAATGACTTTACATAATAAAAATATCTTTTTCTGGCCTAAAGATAGCAGGCCAATGAATGAGCGAGCAATTGAACCAATAAGTCAATCAGCGAGTGAGATAGAATTGTCTACACCCACTATGGTTCAACCAGGAAAGTGTGGGAATGCTGTATCAGAATTAAATAGCTTCACTAATGAAGAACAGCATTCAGTGAGGCTTAAGGTTCCGACTAACACCATTAGTTCTGTTAGCGTTCAGAGTGAAGACGCTGACAGAATTACTATATTGTCAACTCCAAAAGGAAGCAAAAATGACAATGAGCTGAATGATTTTTTACAGAAACGCTTCAGTTTGTAGAAACCTGTGGCAGTGAAAGAAAGGGTCAGAGGTCACAGCAGCAGTCGGAAATGGGCGAGGAATTATCAGGAAGAAACAGAACAGAGAAGTTACAAGGCCAGCAAGGTAGGCCAAGACTTGAGAAACAAAAAGATGAAAACTTGAAAATAGGAGTGAATAATGGGCTCAATTTATAGAACTATGTACTGACTGCATCACAACTGAAACTTTTGAGTAAAGGTTTGACGTTTGTACCATCAGTAGCAGGTGATTTGAATGACATGCTGACTGAATTAGATGTTTTGCGAGAAATGTTGATTTAAAATTGTTGCATAAAAATTCTCAATTTAATATTTTAAAATGAGCTAGCACATTTATACCTAAAAGTACACCCACTGTGAAAGTTTTTGTGAGTATGTGTGGACAAGAACTATATGAGCTATATTTTGCTAACCAAAAGGGAAGCAAGTTCTTTAACCTTAATAGTGAAGAAACACTGACTTCACTATGTTTGAATAAAGATATAATTATTAAGTCTGCAGATAAAGGGGGCAAGATTGTCATTATGGATACAGTGCAATATGAATGGATCTATGAATTTTTATCTGACACTTCATCTTTTGTTAATGTTGATCGGAAGTTTATATCTGATGTTATTATGAAGGTTAAAACTTTCTTGCATGAAATATTGATGGATGGTTCGATTACACCTGAGACATATAACTATTTGTATATGGCTAATCCTGTCACACCTTTTATTTATGGATTACCTAAAATCCATAAGAGTTTGGTTAAGCCACCAATGCGACCTATTGTGTCAGGAAAAAAATGGGCCACAGTAGCTATTTCTAAATAAGTGGATAAACAGCTAGCTCCTGTTTTAAACTACTGTTGCAGTTATATTAAAGATACTCGTGATTTTTTACGAATGTTAAATGAATGGTCTTTAACAAATATATGTTCTGATATTCTTTTAGTGACTATGGACCTTAGGTCACTTTTCACTGTTATTCCCAATGAGTATGGAATGGAATCAATACGGGAATATTTAACAACACATAATATTTATGATACAGTGAAAGTGAACCTTTTATGTTGTATGTTGGACTGTGTTTTTAAATAACAACATATTTATGTTTAATGATGACTGTTATCATCAGTGTTTGGGAGTAGCTATGCGTACGCCAACAGCTGATACCTATGATAATGTGGTCTTAGCTAGGTGGGAAGAACAGTATATCTTTTCAGAAGTAGAGATGTGTTATAAGAATGAATACCTTGTTTTCTTCAAAAGGTTTGTGAATGATGTCTTCCTGTTATAGAATGGCACAAAGGAAGAATTAATTGTATTTGTAAAATTTTTGCATTTGACCACAAACTTTTTGCGATTTGAATTGAACTCATCTCATGATGAGATCAACTTCTTGGATATAGTCATTTCTAAAAAAGATGTATGTTTTAACTCTAAAATTCATAGGAAAGATGTACAAGTTAGTAAATATGTACACCCACAAACTTTACATCCTAGGCACATTTTTAAGGCTGTGATAAAAGGTCAGCTTATGAGAGCCAGTAGACTTAGTACAAAAGATGAAACTTTTAAGTTGGAAATGAATGGGATGGCAGACTGTTTTAAAGAGAGAGTTTATAATAAAGTTATGGTACAAGAAGTGAACGGAATAGTTATTGGATTAAGTAATGATACAGCCAGACCATATTTGTGTGGCAGGGCTGATAATGTAGTAGAAGTAGTTAAAACAAATAGAACTATGAATAAACCGAATTACATGATGAAATATAATCAAATCGACATACAGGACTTGTTAAACAAATTATTAAAAAGAATTGGACTATACTTACGTCCAGTAAGGAAGTGACTGTTGTAGTGGGTGAGACGCCACATTTTGTTTTTAAAAGAGAAAAAAAATTAAAACAACATTTATGCTATAAGGATATAAGAAGAGATAATATTTTACAGAAATCTGTTAATAAATTTGGCACTAAACCTTGTTATAATTGCACACATTGTGTGGATATTAATATGGATTTATATTTTATGCATCCAATTAGTCAAATGCTGTTTGAAATTAGAGCTGCTGGCACATCCAACACAGAGAATGTGATATATTTTGCTAACTGTTTATGCTACCAATGTTTTTATATTGGTAAAACAAATAAAAAGTTAAAAGAAAGAATAAGTGCACATTGCTCGGACATTCGTAGAAATGTACTTATGAATACTTTGGCTAAGCATGTAGCAACATCAGGTGCAGAACATAAATTCCAATTTAGAATTTTCCAAGTGCTGATTAAGAATAAAATGGGGGTGATTTAGTAAATAAAACAGAATTGGCTGAGTATAAATGGATTAATTTTTTTTAGAGCTGATCATTTACCAGGCTTGAATAATACTAATAATAGTATAAAACCTATTTTAAAAGATAAACATGATTTAATATGAGTATGTGTTGTCTTTATGAGGCTTAGTTTTAGGTAAACTTTTATAAGCTGTGGGGCACTTTAAAACTTTAATTACTTCTACTAAGTTTGAATTTTGTTTGGTTGTGCTGTTGTATATATGTTTGTGCTGTGGTTGGGCAATTTTATCAAACACTGAAGAAGAGTTTTACTCGAAAACTTTGTTGTCTGCTGACTTATGCTGTTTATGTCCTGAGCATTATATTAAACTGTATATCGAACAGTGGATTTTGGTCATTTTCTTTTGAATATTGACTGTTATTCACCTAAATCCTTTGATTTGTTGGAAAACCTGCTGCCTTGTGTTGTTGCCTGTTTTGTGGAACGTTTCAACAATATGTTTATAGGTTCATAGGTTGGCACTAGGTTATCAGTCCAAGGGCCTATACAAGCCTAGCCATAACAAGTCTCTGGCTATTTCTTCCGACACTATTTACTTCCCTGGACCCCTGTCTAGCAGGGCGACTGACATGATCCCCGGGGTGAATTTCCTTTCTCCCATCCAATCATCAAGGTTCCTTTTAAAGAGGGCCAAAGAGGCACTCTGCTTGACATGTATGGGCAATCTATTCCAGAGTCTGGGGAGTCTCTGGGTCAGAAACCTATCCCTCCAGCATGTTTTGTTTATTGTGATGACAAGGTTTAGATCCCTGGAGCGTGTGGCTCTGAGGGATTGGAATTTCTTTAAGTGTAGCATGTCCAACAGCTCTGGGTTTGACATGGCCTTGTATGTTAAGCAGAGATCGCCTCTGAGTAGACGATATGCGACAGAGTATAGCTGGAGTTTTTTAAGGCGGTCAGCGTACAGCATCTGCTTTAGGCCTGTGATTCTTTTAGTGAGGTATTTCTGTGGCGTTTCCAGTTGTTGCAGATGTCTTGAGAGGTACATACCAAACGGGGTGTTGTATTTTATAATGGGTCTAATGAGGGATGAGTACAGTGGGACAATGACCTCCTTTTTTCTGGATGAAAAGCCCTTAGTGATGAGGTGTGCCACATAGAAGGATTTCCTGACTGTTGTGGCGATGTGTTTATCGAAGGTGAGACCACTATCCACCTGTGTCCCTAAGTCTCTTATCAGATTTCGGTGTTTAGTGTACTGCCACCTATATGGTAATTCACGGGTACATGTTTTTTCCCAAAGGGGTAACTATACATTTGTTGGCATTGAGCTTGAGCCCATGGCTCTGGCACCAAGCATCTGTTTGGTAGATGGAAGAACAGCCAATATGCCCTATAACTGTTTTAGCTATGGTACACGCTGCCCCAGGTACTGTAGAAGCAACTATAAAATCAAAAGGACTGTTAATGGTTCGTGACAATCCTTTGCTAGATTTATGCACTAGTCTAGAAGAAGGTATGTCAATGAACAGGAAAAATGTTAACAGCGAAATAGTAATAATGCAACAAGCTCTTAAATCTTTACACCTAAAAATGAAACATTATAAGAGGTTACAATGGCAGAGATTGAGCTTCAATGTATATTTGAAGTTAGGTATCATTCCCAGAGGGCTCAAAATCACCAAAATGCCCACTTATAGGAATAGATATCAAGAGTTACTGTTAAAGTGGCAAGAAATGAATTTGCAGCTAAGGGCTGAATATATGAAACTGATGAACGACTTATTTTCCTTGCATGAATATGATTTAGCTAAGGAAATAGAAGTACTAGAGAACGAGTTACTTCATGCCTCTGAATTTACTGCTACTGCTGCTGAATGTAATGACCTGTTAATCTATCTGAAGAGATTTGAAGACAGGTTAATTACTGTTAAAAAGCATAAGTTGCTATGAGATATAAATGACCTTAAATAACAAAAATATCTTTTTCTGGCCTAAAGATAGCAGGCCAATGAATGAGCAAGCATTTGAACCAATAAGTCAATCAGCGAGTGAGATAGACTTGTCTACACCCACTATGGTTCAACTAGGAAAGTGTGAGAATGCTGTATCAGAATTAAATAGCTTCACTAATGAAGAACAGCATTCAGTGAGGCTTAAGGTTCCGACTAACACCATTAGTTCTGTTAGCGTTCAGAGTGAAGACGCTGACAGAATTACTATATTGTCAATTCCAAAAGGAAGCGAAAATGACAAAGAGCTGAATGATTTTTTACAGAAACGCTTCAGTTTGTAGAAACCTGTGGCAGTGAAAGAAGGGGTCAGAGGTCACAGCAGCAGTCAGAAACGGGCAAGGAATTATCAAGAAGAAACAGAACAGAGAAGTTACAAGGCCAGCAAGGTAGGCCAAGACTTGAGAAACAAAAAGATGAAAACTTGAAAATAGGAGTGAATAATGGGCTCAATTTATAGAACTATGTACTGACTGCCTCACAATTGAAACTTCTGAGTAAAGGTTTGACGTTTGTACCATCAGTAGCAGGTGATTTGAATGACATGCTGACTGAATTAAGATGTTTTGCGAGAAATGTTGATTTAAAATTGTTACATAAAAATTCTCAATTTAATAATATTTTAAAATGAGCTAGCACATTTATACCTAAAAGTACACCCACTGTGAAAGCTTTTGTGTGTATGTGTGAACAAGAACTGTATGAGCTATATTTTGCTAACCAAAAGGGAAGCAAGTTCTTTAACCTTAATAGTGAAGAAACACTGACTTCACTATGTTTGAATAAAAATATAATTATTAAGTCTGCAGATAAAGGGGGCAAGATTGTCATTATGGATACAGTGCAATACGATGAATGGAAGTATGAATTTCGGAAGTTTATATCTGATGTTATTATGAAGGTTAAAACTTTCTTGTATGAAATATTGATGGATGGTACGATTACACCTGAGACATATAACTATTTGTATATGGCTAATCCTGTCACACCTTTTATTTATGGATTACCTAAAATCCATAAGAGTTTGGTTAAGCCACCAATGCGTCCTATTGTGTCAGGAAAAAAATGGGCCACAGTAGCTATTTCTAAATATGTGAATAAACAGCTAGCTCCTGTTTTAAACTACTGTTGCAGTTATATTAAAGATACTCGTGATTTTTTACGAATGTTAAATGAATGGTCTTTAACAAATACATGTAACAGAACTATAACAGAGGCCACAATCCCCTCTCTTTGGAAAATATCATATGTCATCCCACTTCACAAGGGCGGCTCCTCCATGGAAATTTCAAACTTCAGACCTATAGCCATATTGTCCCCAATAGCAAAAATAATGGAAAGGTGTGTTCACAAGCAACTCCTATACTATCTTACCCTAAACAATCTTTTGTCCAAAACTCAACATGGCTTTCGCCCCCATCACAGTACAACCACCGCCCTCGTCTCCTTTGTTGACTCAGTCAACTGTAACCGTAATAACAAATTAATTACTTCTGCTCTCTTTCTGGACTTGTCAAAAGCCTTTGACATGGTCAACCACCAACTATTGCTCCACACCCTCGAAACCTTTCACCTTGACAACTTAGCCCTAAGCTGGTTTAATGCTTACCTTTCTGGTAGACAACAAGCAGTCCAGTGGCAAAGCAAGCTATCTCACTTGCTACCTAACACCATAGGTGATCCCCAAGACTCTATACTTGGTCCCCTTCTTTTCTCCGTATTCATAAATGATCTCTATTTAGTCATCCCCAAAGCCACCTGCATTCAATATGCAGATGACTCCACACTAATCTGCTCTGACGTTTCTCTCCATAATCTCCAGGTAGTCACCCAAAACTGCTTTGCTGCGGTTGAAAAATGGTTCACAGGACGGAAACTTATCCTGAATCCAACAAAAACTAAGTTACTACTAATTTTCCCCTCCTCAACCACTTCCTTAGGGCAACACCCTTCACTCATTAATAATATGACCTTCCACATTCAGTCCACTAACGGCACCATCATAGAGCCTGTTACCAACACCAAACTACTAGGCATCACTATTGATCACAAGCTCAAATTTGACTTGCACATCAGTCAAACTATAAAGACAGTTAACAAGAAGCTTGGTTCCATGTACAGAATTAAGAACTTTCTAACTCCCAATACCAAACTAACCATAGCACGTACACACCTCCTCTCCACCCTATTGTATGCCTCTCCGGTACTTTCCTTCCTCAATAAAACTGAGCTTAATAAACTCTCCATTGCTTATAACCATATTGCCAAATTCGTTACAGGAGAACCGTACCGTACTCATCACTGCCTTAACCTAAAGAAACTTGACTGGTTAGAACTCCCCAATCTTCTCAAACTTAACCAACTCACTGAAGCATTTAAAATAATTAAGGAACCAGATAAAAACCCCTCACTGAACAAACTTTTAACCCCCTACACCAATCTTAGCTGCCTCCGATCTTCAAATAGTGTCCTGGTACAAACTACCAAATCTAACAACTTAGGTGGTGATGCTCTCTATGCTAATTCCATTGGAAAACTATGGAATTCCCTTCCTAATAACCTAAAACTAACTATCTCTCTCAACCAGTTCAAAAGTAATCTTAAATTATTCTTAAAAGCTCATTGGCTATGTCCTTGTACTAAACCGGACTAGTCCTAAAAGTCCACAATCACCCTCTTGCCATTTCCTATTGCCCTCTCTCTCTTCTCTTTTTCCACTAGATCCCTACAATAATATGTTTATAAGATCTCTAGTTCATCTTGACTGCCTTCCCCTCATAATTACTATGAGCGATTTATGGGATAAAAACTTCATCCTACTCCTCTGAGCTTATAATCTTAATCCTCAATATTGTCTAGTGTATCCAAATTTCACTTTCCTATATATCACTTGACTATTCAATTTATGGCTATGTTTAAATTATCGTCTCTTCCTACCATGTTATCAAGAATTTATCTAATTTAGCAAGAATTTATTCTTTATGTAAATCAAAGTCTTGATTTTTACTGTGGAGCTTTTCTCCCCGGGTCTCTGACCGAAAATGGATATGTTTATTTTGTGTCTCCAATTAATTTTTTTTATCAAGAATTTATCTGTATGTAAGTCAAAGTCTTGTTTTTACTGTGGAGCTTTTCTCCCCGGGTCTCTGCTGAAAATGGATATGTATCCAGTTGGATTAACCCGGTAAACAAATGTAAAATAAATAAAATAAATAATGTTCTGATATTCTTTTCACTGTTATTCCCAATGAGTATGGAATGGAATCAATACGGGAATATTTAACAACACATAATATTTATGATACAGTGAAAGTGAACCTTTTATGTTGTATGTTGGACTGTGTTTTTAAATAACAACATATTTACGTTTAATGATGACTGTTATTATCAGTGTTTGGGAGTAGCTATGGGTACACCAACAGCTAATACCTATGCTAATGTGGTCTTAGCTAGGTGGGAAGAACAGTATATCTTTTCAGAAGTAGAGATGTGTTATAAGAATTAACACCTTGTTTTCTTCAAAAGGTTTGTGGATGATGTCTTCCTGTTATGGAATGGCACAAAGGAAGAAATAATTGTATCTGTAGAATTTTTGCATTCGACCACAAACTTTTTGAGATTTGAAGTGAACTCATCTCATGATGAGATCAACTTCTTGGATAAAGTAATTTCTAAAGAAGATGTATGTTTTATCTCTAAAATTCATAGGAGAGATGTACATGTTAGTAAATATGTACACCCACAAAGTTTACATCCTAGGCAGAGAACTTATAATGCATAGATCCGGCCCTGAAATGTAGATACTTCTGCAGATAGGCTTCTTTTAAGTCTAGGGTGACTAACCAGGCATCCTTGGCTAGTATAGTTAGACGCTGTTGCAGGATAAGCATTTTGAATTTTGGTACTACCGGGAAGGTATTGAGAATTGAAAGATCCAGGATTGGGCACCAAGAGCCCTCTTTTCTGCTTACCAGGAAGAGTCTGGAATAGAATCCTTGACCTATATGTTCTACTGGAACCAGCTGAGTAGCTCTGATATAGAGCAGGGAAAGAACTTGGCTTTGAGCCTCTGCCCATTGGTTTGGAGGAAGGTCTGGGAACCCTCTTGGGGTTGGCAGTGAGTGGAAGTAAAATGTGTACCCCTGGGATACAATGTTGAGGACCCATCGGTCTTGTTTGATGGACATGCAGTTTTTTGCATGAAGGGCAAGTTATCCTCCTAGGGGCACCAGCAATTGGGCAGGGATGGGGAGTGGAGTAGAGAAGTCATTGTGAATTTTTTCTGTAAAGAGGTGGCTTACCACTCCCTGCTTTGGGGGTGGGGCACTCCATTGCCTAGATCTCTGCATACCCTGAGACTGTAGTCTGGGTGGTCTGTTTCCCCTGGGTTTGGCTTGAGATGGGCTGGAGGGGGCTGGAAAGGACCAGTGTTTGAAAGGGCAATGCCTACTGAATCTAGGGGGTTGCACTTGTAAGAATTCTTTAACAGTCTGCATAGACTTAGCTTTTTCTTCCATCTTTTTAAGAACCTCTTCTGTTTTGGTGCCAAACAAACTGCCCTTGTTCAAAGGAGCATCTAGTAACTTTGATTTGACATGGTCTGGCAAAGTCTGCTCCTTGAGCCAAGCATGTCTTCTTATTACAGAACCAGTGACTGCTGCCCAGTAAGATGCTTCTAGGGCGTCAAAGCCACACTGCAAAGTATGATTGCTGACTTGGCTTGCAGAGTGCATAAACTCTTGCAATTCTTTATTTTCTGCACAGTTTGTAAAGGTAGACACTTTTTGTTTAATAAGTTCCATAATATGTTGCTGAAACTTCAGCATGTGAAACTTACAATTCAATGCCCTAATAGCAAGAGTTGCAGAGGTATATACCTTCTTACCCCATTTGTCCAAAGCTCTGGAATCCCTGTCCAAAGGGGTGGGATTCTTCGCTGTAGCTGCCTTGATACCTTTAGGCCCCTGGAAAATGATCTCTGGGTTAGCAGTAGGATTCTTGAAAAAAAATGTGTGAGTGTCAGGTACTCTGTAGTACCTGTCTGGTTTCCTAGGGGCAGGAGGTAAAGTATCAAGAGTAAGACTGGATTCCATGAAAACATCATCAACAACTTCCAGGACAGGGTATTGCTAAAGGCCTGTGCTGTGGCAAGTCTAGGAATTCTCTGAGTCTCTTTTTGGACTGAGGATAGTCTTGACATTCCCCATTGGAAATGCTCTCTTAAAGTATGTAAGGTTTCACCAAAAGAAAAATCCTCTGGAGGGGAGGCAGGGGGAATGGATTCCTCTGCATCTGAATCTTCATAAGCAGATAAGGGCATGTCTTCATAATCAGATACCTCAGAGTCATCAGATTCCTGGTCTGTTGAAGCTGCAGGGGACTGGTCTCTTTTCCTCTTAGCAGGGGAAGGCTGACTTCCCCTAATCAGCATAATAAGGTCTTCTGCCATTCTAAGCATTTGTTGTTGTGGCATGGCAGT
This sequence comes from Protopterus annectens, assembly GCF_019279795.1. Classification (NCBI taxonomy): domain Eukaryota; kingdom Metazoa; phylum Chordata; order Ceratodontiformes; family Protopteridae; genus Protopterus; species Protopterus annectens. The sequence goes on along the minus strand of NC_056726.1, from coordinate 774,142,973 downwards.
AGGTGCATGCGCTTTGGTTGTCAGTTTTCTAGGCATAGCGCGTACTCTAGGCCTAAGAAACTCAGCAGTTTTAGATAAAAAAGAAGTCATCGGTGTGTCAAACATTGGTTGAGTGAAGAACTGCCTCAGAAGCCTGTGCCTGCACAGGGGCTCCGGATCCATACAAGGTAGAGACATCCGCAGGTTCCATAGTCGAAGAAGAGTCTCGCGGCATACCAGACTCGAATGGGTCTCAGTAGAGGCCTGCAAATCCATTGAAGTGGGCATCAGGGGCTGAGAAAGTGCCTCACTGAGTACCGGTGAACTGGTGACTAGCTTAACGGAAGCATCGTCGGCTGCTTTGGACCTATGCGGTCTGTTTCTGTCTTTATCCTTACAATTTTTTGGAATATCGGTAGTCAGATGGCTTACCAAAGCCATTTTGGAATACGGATATAAAGAACCAAAGAATTTAATGACAATGAGAGCCCGACGATGAATGGTTCGGGCATTGAACAAGGCACAAAACTGACAACGAGGTACATCATGGTCTGGGCCTAAACAAGTGATGCAGTAAGAATGAAAATCTCTGTGTGGTATTTGCTTTCCACAGGCAAGACAATTGTTAACTTTTTCTGACATCAGTTAGAGCAAGAAAAAAGGATCCCCAATGGGGTACTTAGCTTTAGAAGGCTTAAGGATTATTCAGTTCGGAAATGAAAATTCAGGCAGTGGCTGATTGGCACTTGCAGGCTCCTCGGCAAGAAAGACTGATGTAATGGCGTCGGCCGCCTGTTTTTATACCCCTGAAGACCTGACGTCAGTCCTGGAGCGACAGCATCCAATGCAGAAATACTAAGTCTCTGGTATTCGGGCCGACTGAGGGCTACCTGCAGGCAGATAACCCAAGTGTGATGACTGCAACAGTGAAACACGAAAAACATCTGGACTATACTTACGTCCAGTCAGGAAGTGACTGATGTAGTGGGTGAGACGCCACATTTTGTTTTTAAAAGAGAAAAAAAATTAAAACAACATTTATGCTACAAGGATATAAGAAGAGATAATATTTTACAGAAATTTATTAATAAACTTTACACTAAACCTTGCTATAATTGTACACATTGTGTGGCTATTAATATGGATTTATATTTTGCACATTCAATTAGTCAAAAGCTGTTTGAATTTAGAGCTCCTGGCACATGCAACACAGAGAATGTGATATATTTTGCTAACTGTGTATGCTATCAATGTTTTTATATTGGTAAAACAAATAAAACGTTAAAAGAAAGAATAAGTGCACATTGCTCGGACATTCATAGAAATGTACTTACAAATGCTTTGGCTAAGCATGTAGCAATATCAGGTGCAGAACATAAATTCCAGTTTAGACTTTTGCAAGTGCGGATTAAGAATAAAAATGGGGGTGATTTAGTAAATAAAACAGAATTGGCTGATTATAAATGGATTAATTTTTTAGAGCTTATCATTTACCAAGCTTGAATACTAATAATAGTATAAAACCTATTTTAAAAGATAAACATGATATAATATGAGTATGTGTCGTCTTTATGAGGTTTAGTTTTAAGTAAACTTTTATAAGCTGTGGAGCACTTTAAAACTTTAATTGCTGCTTTTATTAAGTTTGAAGTTTGATTGGTTGTGCTGTTGTATATATATTTGTACTGTGGTTGGACAATTTTATCAAACACTGAAGAAGAGTTTTACTTGAAAGCTTTGTTGTCTGCTGACTTAAGCTGTTTATGTCCTGAGCATTATATTAAACTGTATATCAAATGGTGGATTTGGGTCTTTTTTTTTTTTTTAATTTTGTTATAGCAATATACATACCATTAAGCAACAAAATCACTAGAGCGAAGGATATCCTATATATGGTAATTCACAATATCCCCCAGGAAACTGTCACACTGGGAGGCTTCATTAATGATTAGTAAGTAATACATACTACCACCCCCACAAACTATGTAGATTTACTCAATCGCTTCCACTACAAGACTCAACAAAATTAGTGGCAGATAATCCACAGTACACTGGCTATTCACTTCAATCAGCAAGCATCTTCCAGCTTTTGCACTCAGACAATACAGTTTTAACAAAAAGTGGTTTATATAGCCAAGGTGCATAAACAATCTGCATTTAATAAGCATAGCTGGCTTTAGGCACCAGCGAACCCTACAGTCGCTGGGCCCCCCCTGTTCCTCTGGGGCCCCAATCATAGCAAGTTATCTTATCTTGATATTTTGTAACCTGTCTGTCAAACCAACAAAAGCTAGTACAGCAATCTTGTATACTTAATCAACCCAGATGGATAATAAGTATTATTTGTATCTCCTTTAAAATTCAAAGAAAGATATCTCTGGTTATAGTGGCTTCACAATACCATTAAACATTTTACCACTAACATAGTGCCCCTGGCTTAGTTAACCCCTGCTGGTGAACATTCTCTCCAATAAAACTAACAACATAGCCAGCTTTAGGTACCTGCAATACCCATGCTTGACTATGTGGGGGCCCCATAGAAGCTGCTGGTGGTTGGGGAAAAATGAGTAGAAAAATATGTATTCAATTTCTGTTTATGCACTTTAACCTGGACAAGGTACTGATATGACCCTTTTAGGATAAAGCTGATAATGAACATGAGCAAGCTAAGTACCAGAGAGATCAGCAGCCCAGAGTGACTGATCTCAGTGCAAACCTTGAATTTTAAGAAGAGCTGATACCACATGCATTTTTTGGACAATAGACATATAAAACTCTTATGTCTGGACTTGACTGTCTATAACTCTGAATGATTTACCAGCAAATATTTTTTTTTTGAACAATAGAGCAAAACTATAAGGAAAATCTGGGAAGGTCTGTGAAATCAGATACAGTGCCAGCTTTTCATTTACTCCTCAATGAGGTAAATAAAAGTGATGTACCCCTGATGTTCTTTGACTATTGCTATAAAACAGTCACTGATCTGGTGCAGCAAGGCCAGTGTTGCACAATGTATTATTTGTTGAAATCAGTGTAAAACTAGTATTGCTATGGGTAGTGTGTGCATGTGTGTGTGTGTGTGTGTGTGTGTGTGTGTGTGTGTGTGTGTGTGTGTGTGTGTGTGTACACACCAAATAATGCCAGGACATATACATTATTCTTCTATATATCAGCAAAAAATACAGTTAACATGTAATTATATTTCAAAAGTAAGGCATAAAATATATCACAGAAAATTCAGACATTTATATCTTCTAGGAGTCTGGTGGCTCTTACTACCCATACTGTATAAATGGATACAGGGGAATCCCTTAATCACCCTTGACCATGTGGGGACCCCACAAAAGCTGTTGATGGTTGGAGAAAAATTATGTAACATGACCCTGTTAGGATAAAGTTGATAATAGCCTCTGCTGTCATCAGCAGCCATTCTAAACCCAGCCTTGTTCAGAGGTGTGTGTACAGAAAGCTGCTGTAGGTTATGTAAGGTTGGGGGCGGCTGGGGATTGTGTGGTTACTACTATAATTTTCATCACAGTCAAATCTTAGAGGTATTTGGGCTGAGGACAGTGTAGTCACTGTTTCTTTTACTTTTCTCAGAGATCTCAGAATTGTACAACGAAGGTTACTATAGCTTGTGTAGGAGCAGTGTACTATCTAGGAGCAACAAAGTAGAATATATTACTAGAATCATTAGTTTTTTTTCTACTTTCCTCACAATCACACATCAGACACATATACAGGTGGTTGCTTTTGGGGGTAGGGGTGAGGAGTGAGGAGGCATGCTATGTATATGTATGTCAGCAGTCACTTGAAATACATGACTGTGGCCATTTGAACCATTGCTTTCATCCCAATCTAACATCATATGGATGTGTAGGCGGTGACTGTTTTTTTTTGGTGGGTTAAGGAGGCAGACAGGTTTCCCAGATAAAACCTGTGTATCCTCACAATTGGCTTGTTTATTGTGAGCTACTATTTTGTCAGCTTTGAACATTAAGCTTTGGGCATGACATATCCTCCTTGAAAGAAAAAAAGGTACTTACGTATTATTGCAACCACATTCCTAACCTGTTCTAATTTGTATTGTTTTCACAAAACGATGTTTCTTACTTACTTACTTAACTACTTACTGCAACATAATGTTAACAGCAAACATACACATACCACACTGTTCCTGAGTCATGCTTAACCTGTCACATTTATGAAAACGAGTAACCACTGCAGAAAAACCTGAACCAACAGACACAGAATGTTCATAAAGTATTACAGTAAGCCAACTGCATACAATTTACCCAGACAGCATTAAAATTAAAACACATACGCGGATAAATAACTGAGATCAAGCCCTCCTAAAATGACATTTGACAAAACATTCATCATTCAGATATAAGTATCTTAGTGCAGTATCTGCAAATAAACAGAAGAGTGCCATATTCGAGAGGGTAATCCATCCGAGATGGCGGCAACAGAGACTGATGACATATGTATCGCTAAGTTAATAACATTTACATTGAAATAAATATGTACACACAGACATGTAGAACTATCTGTATGTCAATGGATAATTGTAGAAAGTTTAATTATTAACATTGTGCACAATGTCAAAGCTTTGGATAAAGCACTGAACAGGTTGTAAACGAAGCCCAAACCTCATTTAACAGAAGCTGTTCCTCTTTCAGAGACCAGAGTCCCACAACCACTTAATTTAAAACAGGTTATGTTGTATGATATGTCAGGGTACTTAGATATGAACATTTTTCGGCAGGAGAAGGGCTGGGAAAACAGACGCTACTTATGTTAGGAATGTGGTTGCTATACTATATAAGTACTGAAAAAAAAATAAGACAAATTCTTTTCTCACTCATGATTTTTGTTTAGGCCACCATTGGATTAAAAGGTTGGGAAAATGCTCTAAAATGTAACTCAGAGCATCTATAACCCTATGGCTTCTTGGCCCCTGGCTTATCTGACTTATTTCCTACATGGTTATTACTGTGCTGCCTTGATCAGGAAAGGTTTATTTAAAGGTTGTAAGGAAAACTAAAGATGAACAAAAACAATTAATTTCTTTCCTTAATTATAATTTCTGTTCAAGCCACCACTGGATGAAAAGGTTGTATAAAAAGAAAATAAAATAAATGCACTTCAGAGCACATAGAAACTTATGGCTTAGAGGTTCATAGGTTCATAGGTAGGTACTAGGCTATTGGCCCTAAGGCCTATACAAGCCTAGCCAAAAAGGTACCCTGTCTTTCACCACCCAAGAAAAATATTTTCCTGTGCCCCTCTCAAACAGAACCACAGAAGTGACCCCCAGGGTGAATTTCCTATTACCCATCCAATCATCAAGATTTTTCTCGAAGAGTGCTAATGAGGAGCTCTGTTTGACATAGATAGGTAGTCTGTTCCAGAGTATGGGAAGTCTCTGGGACAGGAATCTATCCCTCCAGCATGTTCTGTTTATCGTGGTGACAAGGTTGAGGTTCCTAGAGCGTGTAGCTCAGAGGGATTGGGATTTCTTTAGGTGTAGCATGTCCAACAGCTCTGGGTTTGACATAGCTTTGTATGTTAGGCAGAGATCGCCTCTGAGTAGGCGATATGCGAAGAAGTAAAGCTGGAGTTTTTTGAGACGGTCTGCATAAGGCATCTGTTTGAGACCAGTAATCCTCTTTGTGAGGTATTTTTGCAGCCTTTCCAGTTGTAGATATCTTGTGAGATACATATCAAAAGGGGCATTGTACTCTATAATGGGTCTAATGAGTGATGAGTAGAGGGGAACAATGACCTCTTTTTTTCTGGATGAGAAACCTTTTGTGATGAGGTCTGCCACGTAGGAGGATTTCCTGACCACTGTGGCGATGTGATTATCAAAGGAGAGACTACTGTCTACCTGTGTCCCAAGGTCTGTTATCACACTTTCGGTGTTAAGTAGACTACCGCCTATGTGGTAGTTCATGGGCACAGAGTTTTTACCATAGGGGATGACAATGCACTTTTTGACATTGAGCTTGAGACCATGTCTTTGACACCAGGCATCTGTCTCAGTGAGGCCCTTTTGTAGGATGTCCACATCATTAGGAGTCTCAGTTATGGCTCCTAGTTTGCAGTCATCTGTGACTTAAGTTAGCCAAAGTCCTTCTGTGTTAGCCTGTACTTCAGAGAAGTGGATACCAAACAGGAGAGGACCCAGGACTGAACCCTGTGGTACTCCACTTGTCACTGGTCTAAAGTCTGATTTGGAGTCTGCTACTTTCACAGTGTGGGTTCTGTCAGTAAGCCACTTGGCAACCCATCTTGTAACATAGGGATTTATACCTAGTTTAGTGAGTTTATCTATAATTCCAGAGTGGGGGATGGTGTCGAATGCCTTGGCGAGATCTAGATAGGCTGTGTGAACCCCCTTACCCTCATCTGTGGCTTTGGTGACTACTTCAAAGAAGTCTATCAGGTTTAGGAGACATGATCTGCCTTTTACAAACCCAAACTGTGTGGGGTCCAGAGTTTGGAGATCTCCAGTGTCTTTGTTTATGAGTTCCATGATGATTTGTTCCATGGCCTTGCAGACGAGGCTCATCAGGCTAATGGGGCGGTAGTTCCCGGGGTCTGTTGTGGCCCCCCCTTTGTGGAGTGGCATAACTGTCACGGTGCACCATTCAATGGGCACAAAGCCTGAGGTGAGGCTATGATTGAACATGGTACTTAGGTGGGGTGCCAGATCATTCTGTAGTTCATGTAGAAGGCAGCCTGGGATGTTGTCAGGTCCCATGGATGCTGTGTTCTTGGCTTTGGAGAGTGAGGTTTTTACCTGTGCAGCCATGATTACAGGAACTTTACATTCTTCTGGTATAAAGATGGGCTCTTTAGGGGGTGAGAAGGGGGTAAAGTTAGCACTGAACCTATCTGCCAGGATGTTGGCAATATCAGTTGGTTCTGTATATTTAGTGTCATTGTGCTGTAACTCAGAGCAGATCTGAGTGTTGCCATTGAGATTCTTGACATAGCTATAGAATGCTTTGTGGTTGTCTTTAGAATCAGTGGCAATTTTGTTTTCATAACTAGCTTTGGAGGATTGTATGAGGGATCTCAGCTTCTTACTGTGGCTGACCAGGGAGTTCCTCCAATCATGGGATTTTATTCTTTGTTGCAACAGTTTCTTTCTTCTGTTGTAGAGTTTGTTTAATGGCAGAAGACCACCAGATTGGCTTCCTTTTTTTGGAGGATAGCATCTTGGTTCTGCTAGGGATAGCATTATCCACGCACTCATGCAAAATGCTTATAAGGTGCATTTGTGTAGGATTCAGCAGTCGTACCTCTACTGTCCATCTGCATGGGTGTCGTGAAGTTCACCACTTCTGTCTTAAGAAGCGTGAAGTTGGCTTTGGAGAATTTTTTATGGTTGTTTTCCTAATGGGGGGGTGGGAGCGGGATGTGGATGTCTAGAGTGATTAGCTTGTGGTCGTATCTGACCAACGAGGAGCTGACCTCTGGTGTGGAACACCAGTTGCCCATGTTGGTGATGACCAGGTCTAGGATATTGATCCAAGGCATTGGAATTGATGATTTCCAGAAAACGTTGAGCAAAAGAGTTGGTACATGAGTAGTTTTCCCAGTTAATGGTAGGGTAGTTGAAATCACCCATTATTAGAGTGTTGGGGTATACCTTAATATTTTCCAGTGTATCAAGAAAGGAGGATTGGGAATCCTGGCGCATGGTGGGGGGTCTGTAGCAAGCTACAATCTGGATTGTGGTTTTGTCAAGAGTTAGTTGAACTTGGATAATCTCAGATGCATTATGCTGAGCAACTAGATTGGAGGTATGGATATCCTTAATGAATATGGACACGCCTCCACCTTTAGTGTTTCGGTCCGGGTTTGGTGGCCGAAAGGTGTGGTATGAATTATAGCCTGGTAATGCAGGGATGCTCTCTGGAGCTTTGAACCAGGTCTCTGTCACTGCACAGATATCAATGTTCTCTATTTTAAGGAGTGCCTCGAGTGAGTGCATTTTGAGGTTTAGACTTCTAGCATTGAGTAGCATTACCCTCAGATTTTGCTTGCTTGTACCTGTTACGGTGGTGAATTTGTCATTTAAACCTTGCCTAAAAAAGGCACTATAGGGGTGACAAGAGCCTTTGCCAGTATCCGGAATCCCAATGGTGACAGGTGCAGGCCATCACTGGCAAAGCAGCGTGGTCTGTCGATCATGTCATCCCAGGCAGACAGATACTGGATTCCCTTAGAACGACACCAGAAGCTTAGCCAATTGTTAAAGTCAATAATTTTGTCCTTGTACTGTGGTATAATTCTGGGTGATGGCAGGATGCTACTCAGGGCTAGGGTCATACCTGCCTGGGTACAAGATCAGAGAGCTCCTCCATGTCTCTTTTCATGTAGTCCAGGGAGGTACATCCCAGGTCATTCATGCCAACATGGACAATGACAGAGTCATATTTGTACTTGTTGTGGAGTGACCTGAGTGCGTGCGTTATGTGGTGGATCCAGGCAGCTGACAGTAACTTTTTCCTTGTTTAGCCTGGTGAGTAGAACATCAGTGTGCCTGACTATAGAGTCACCTATGACTAGAGTGTTGGATACATTATGCCTTATGGGCTGTAGTTGAGTGGCACACTGAGTATGTGGGCTATGTGTCATTTGGGTTGTGTTGGGGGGTGGAGGTTGCTTGCATTTCTGCTTTGGAGGTCTCTGTTGTTTGGGCAGATTTGTACTGAGAGCCTCTGTGAATGTAGATGTGTGTTTTGTGCTTCTGTGTGTGTGTTTTGGTGGTGTAGGTTTTGAGGGATTATGTGATGAGTGTGGTGCGGTGCAACTGTTTATCTTCTCCTCTTGACTGTCTAGACCAGTCTTTGGTGAAGAGAGCTTCACTTCCAGTTTGGCTATATGAGTGCATCTCTCACAGGTCGAAGTGTTGGGTGGTAGGAGGGGAGGGTTGTCTGTGTACATGAGGCAATTGCTGCATTGTCCCAAGATGCCCAGATTCATCAGGTAGACAGGAGAAAACACCGGGAGCTGACCTTTAGACATGCCTGAATAGGTGCTTATTTATTAAGTACTAAAAACTGTTTTCCTCTAGACAAGTGAGGAAAGTTGAGTGCTGTAGTAATTTGTAACTTATTTAGTGCTTACAATGAGTTCTGAATAAGTGCTGAGCTCAAAGAAACAGATGAGTGCTAAAACTAAAAAGCTGGCTAGTTGCAAGGGAAATTTTGAAGAACATACTTTATGGCGCCAGGAATAGTTTAACCCCAGTTAAGTGGGGGGGGGGGGTGGGCCAAGGAGCTCAGAAACAGCCCTGGACACAGCAAATCCATATCTGGACAAGACCTGCCATAGGAAAGGGGGGAAGCAAGCTTAGAATTTTTTTTCCAGTAAAGTAGAAATGGAGAAAGCTGGAACAGAAGTTAATTCAACGTTAAGAATATGAGTGGGTTGGCCTTCACAAATGTTCTCTGTTAGATTGAGTGAACTAATGACACTAGACTGGGAGGAGTGTCACAGATCAAATATACAGTGTGGGTGGGCAACTGCAAAGCCAGCAAGTATAAGGACATACAACACTAGGGAGGGTGGATGGGTGAGAAAAATTACAGTTCCTAGCTGTAGCCACTAAATGAAAGTTTTAAACAGATCAAGGAGCAGACTCAAGAATGCGTTTAACTGTAAACAGACAATTATCAAAAATGCACAGAAAAGCTCAGATAGAGCACTCACAAACAGAAAATACACCTCTCAGTATGAAAAAGCAGTTTACAGTTAAGTAATGTTAAAACAGTATAAAGCAGTACATAAATGCAGTGAAACAATAAAAAAGCTTTATAACAGTGCAAAATGTAGTAGATCAACTGTATAGCACAATTATAAGCATTGCAGAAGTGCAGTTCAGTGAAATAAGTGTAAGAAATAACTTATCCTGCTCTTGGAATCTTAAGGAATTTCCACTTATGCAATGCAATCCAGAGCCTGAGCAATACAAGCAGAGTGCATTTTGAGGTTTAGACTTCTAGCATTGAGTAGCATTACCCTCAGATTTTGCTTGCTTGTACCTGTTATGGTGGTGAATTTGTCATTTGAACCTTGCCTAAAAAAGGCACTATAGGGGTGACAAGAGCCTTTGCCAATATCCGGAATCCCAAGGGCGACAGGTGCAGGCCATCTCTGGCAAAGCAGCATGGTCTGTCGATCATGTCATCCCGGGCAGACAGATACTGGATTCCCTTAGAATGACACCAGAAGCTTAGCCAATTGTTAAAGTCAATAATTTTGTCCTTGTACTGTGGTATCATTCTGGGTGATGGCAGGATGCTACTCAGGGCTAGGGTCATACCTGCCTGGGCTACAAGATCGGACAGCTCCTCCATGTCTCTTTTCATGTAGTCCAGGGAGGTACATCCCAGGTCATTCATGCCAACATGGACAATGGCAGAGTCATATTTGTACTTGTTGTGGAGTGACCTGAGTGCGTGTGTTATGTGGCAGATCCAGGCAGCTGACAGTAACTTTTTCCTTGTTTAGCCTGGTGAGTAGAACATCAGTGTGCCTGACTATAGAGTTACCGATGACTAGAGTGTTGGGTACATTATGCCTTATGGGCTGTAGTTGAGTGGCACACTGAGTATGTGGGCTATGTGTCATTTGGGTTGTGTTGGGGGGGGGTGGAGGTTGCTTGCATTTCTGCTTTGGAGGTCTCTGTTGTTTAGGCAGATTTGTACTGAGAGCCTCTGTGAATGTAGATGTGTGTTTTGTGCTTCTGTGTGTGTGTTTTGGTGGTATAGGTTTTGAGGGATTATGTGATGAGTGTGGTGCGGTGCAACTGTTTATCTTCTCCTCTTGACTGTCTAGACCAGTCTTTGGTGAAGAGAGCTTCACTTCCAGTTTGGCTATATGAGTGCATCTCTCACAGGTCGAAGTGTTGGGTGGTAGGAGGAGAGGGTTGTCTGTGTACATGAGGCAATTGCTGCATTGTCCCAAGATGCCCAAATTCATCAGGTAGACAGGAGAAAACACCGGGAGCTGACCTTTAGACATGCCTGAATAGGTGCTTATTTATTAAGTACTAAAAACTGTTTTCCTCTAGACAAGTGAGGAAAGTTGAGTGCTGTAGTAATTTGTAACTTATTTAGTGCTTACAGTGAGTTCTGAATAAGTGCTGAGCTCAAAGAAACAGATGAGTGCTAAAACTAAAAAGCTGGCTAGTTGCAAGGGAAATTTTGAAGAACATACTTTATGGCGCCAGGAATAGTTTAACCCCAGTTAAGTGGGGGGTGGGCCAAGGAGCTCAGAAACAGCCCTGGACACAGCAAATCCATATCTGGACAAGACCTGCCACAGGAAAGGGGGAAAGCAAGCTTAGAATTTTTTTTCCAGTAAAGTGGAAATGGAGAAAGCTGGAACAGAAGTTAATTCAACGTTAAGAATATGAGTGGGTTGGCCTTCACAAATGTTCTCTGTTAGATTGAGTGAACTAATGACACTAGACTGGGAGGAGTGTCACAGATCAAATATACAGTATGGGTGGGCAACTGCAAAGCCAGCAAGTATAAGGACATACAACACTAGGGAGGGTGGATGGGTGAGAAAAATTACAGTTCCTAGCTGTAGCCACTAAATGAAAGTTTTAAACAGATCAAGGAGCAGACTCGAGAATGCTTTTAACTGTAAACAGACAATTATCAAAAATGCACAGAAAAGCTCAGATAGAGCACTCACAAACAGAAAATACACCTCTCAGTATGAAAAAGCAGTTTACAGTTAAGTAATGTTAAAACAGTATAAAGCAGTACATAAATGCAGTGAAACAATAAAAAAAGCTTTATAACAGTGCAAAATGTAGTAGATCAACTGTATAGCACAATTATAAGCATTGCAGAAGTGCAGTTCAGTGAAATAAGTGTAAGAAATAACTTATCCTGCTCTTGGAATCTTAAGGAATTTCCACTTATGCAATGCAATCCAGAGCCTGAGCAATACAAGCACAACCTTTATAAGACATAGGATTTATATAGCAGTAATAATGGAAGAGTTGGAAGATCAGATTACTACTCAGCCCCTGCTATTACCCAATCACTCGTACTACAGAAGGTCAGGAGGACTTGTTACTCTCAATAATAATGAAGACAGTCAGCAGAAAATGGCTGCCAGAAACACAGGAAACTCAAACAAAACTACCAGCCTAGACAACAGGCCTCTATCAAGATTATGCCACCTGAGCAGAACACAGAAACTTCACTTTAAAAGCATAGAAAGAACACCCACAAAGAGAAAATACAAGTCTCAGTATGAAAAAGCAGTTTACAATTTAGTAATTAAATAAAAAATGCAATTATAGTAATGCACACTATTACAGTTCCTAACTGTCGCCACTAAATTAAAGTTTTAAACAGATCAAAAAGCAGACTTGAGAATGCTTTTAACTGTAAACAGACAATTATCAAAAATGTACAGAAAAGCTCGGATAGAGCACTCACAAACAGAAAATACAACTCTCAGTATGAAAAAGCAGTTTACAGTTAAGTAATGTTAAAACAGTATAAAACAATACATAAATGCAGTGAAACAATAAAAAAAGATTTATAACAGTGCTAAATGTAGTAGATCAACTCTATAGCACAATTGTAAGCGTTTGAAAAGTGCAGTTCAGTGAAATAAGCGTAAGAAATAACTTATCCTGCTCTTGGAATTTTAAGGAATTTCCAGTTATGCAATGCAATCTGGAGCCTTAGCTTCTTGAAAAAGCTGAAGAGTAAGGCAAAATGTGCAGAAAAAGAAAAATTAAAGTAATGTGTATGGTATGAGGAGCCCAAGATGGGGGAAATAGAGAGGAGAACTGGAGGGTGCATGTGTGTGTGTGTGTGGGGGGGGGGGGGGGCTGAAAAGTTGGCCTAGAGCACCATTTAACCTAATTCCAGACCTGTATATAGAGTCATTGTAATGCATCATTGTTGCAACTGAATTCCAGTAACTGTGAATGTCCCTATGTGAGTTGGCCCAACATAGAGTGGTGCATAGGCCATTATTAATGTAAGAGCATTGTAGTTGCAGGTCAGTCAGTGTGTATTACAACAAATAATTTACAGCATAAACTAAAAGGTTGTTTAGGATGAGTGGCAGTAACACAGTGATAGTTAGACTAGAAGTGCCTAGGGGGCCCCCCAAATTGACATTAGCTGGGGGCCCCCTGAAATGCTAACACTGGCCCTGTAATAAGGAAACTTGCATCAATAACCTTTCAAAATGTAATTGGAATAGGTTAAAACCAGCCTCAGAGCCAGTTGTGTTTACCCATGGTAGCCTTCAATGAACATATGCGAATGAATAGAATGATGAAATTAGAATGAGAATGTTGTAGAACATCTTATGCTAATATGCCCTCATCTTATATGGTTGTAATTCATAGTTGTTTTTAAGAGTTTCTGCACCTTTCATAGAGGTGTTGTAAAAGTCAAAATCGCACCTTTTCTATCTGCTTTGCATTTGGGGAAGAGGCTTCCTGTTGTTGCCAGCCTAGCTATTTCTCAGTATGAGATGTTTGGCTTGGTCAAGCCAAAACCTCTTGTGCCAAGCCAAAAGCAAAGTAGACAGAAAAGGCTTCACTTCAGTTTTTCCAGTTGAACTGTCCTTGATGTTGCAGTTGTTAGTTTCACCTGACAAATGACCCCTTTAATGGATAAAATGCAGCCATAATTTCTATGAAGCATAATACATTTTCTTTCAAGTAAGATATAAATTATGCAACAAAGCATCAGACAATGGAAAAGAGAAACACTAAAGTTTTTTTCTTACTTCCAGTTGCTCCCCCATTATTTATTTACTTTTTATCTTAAAAAAAATAATAAAAATGGAACTTTCCCGAAAGGCCATTCAGTAGACTGAGTTGTGCAACTTAAAGATACTTAATCATGATAAGATACTTACAGCAACATATGTTGTCATCACTCTCAAATATTTGATAGAATTTAAAGACAAACCATTCCTGCAAAAAATCTTTAAATCAAAAATCGTGTCTGTGAGGTTGCTATGACTATTGGGTATGAAATTAAGCCCCCTACTCAGTAATCTCCTCTCATCAGGGGTTAGTATATACGTAGAGATATTAGTAATCATGGAGTGGGTCCCTTCCCCCACATTTTCTTGATGGTTTGATGAGGTATGTATTCGTCTGAATACTTCCTCTTCTGCCTGCCATGGCTCATTGAACGTGTTCTCCTTGCACCCTTGTCTGTGCGAATAGGAAGGGGAAAAGGAATACCACCTTCTATAGGGTCAGATTTCTCAGAAATTTTATTCAAAATTTTAGGCCTCACTACCAATGGTGTTGTACTAATGTGTGGTTGATTTCTGATTATCTGAACTTCTGGATATAAATTTGCAACATTCTCAGTAATATTGGTATCATTGTCATTGTTCTCAGTTACACATACAGTCGGGAAACCTGTAGTACCAGCTGAAGTACTCAGCATAGCTGTTTTAGTAACAGTCGCATTAGAATCAACAAATACATCAGAGTTAGTTTGTGTAGGTCCCAGCACTCTGTCACAATGATGTACGTCATCTATAACAACATTGCTACTGGTTGTTGTAACGTTAGTAGCCACATTACTAATAATAGCATTGGTAGAGTGCTTATTAATATTATTAACATTGGTGTTTCTCATCATTACACTGTTTCTAGTAAATTTGTGACCATTAGAGGTACTCAAGGTATCTCTCTCATTCTCTAACTGTTCATGTCCATACCTGGGCCACATAAAGACATGGCCCAGCTTGAAATCTTTAGTGTCCCTGGCAATTTTATTTCTCTTTTGTTGTAGGAGTTTCCTCTCGAGAGCTGCTATTCCATCTAGCAAGCTCTCGAGTAAAGGTTCAACTGCCACATTCAAGAAATTATCAAAAATGTACTGTTTGTTAGTTTTTATAGTCTGAATCAATGCAGCCTCTTCAGGCTCAAAAAAGCCAAGGAGCAAATTCAAGTACTTTCAGCTCACCTCTAAATTCAACTGCTGCCAACGAGCAAGCAGTTCTGGATATTGTGCACCCTGGCTAGGCATGTTGAATACGCATAAACCTCTAGGAATAATGTTCCTATCCAAACAATAATGAAAATGTAACCTTTGTGTTTGGAGTCATTTCAGTTTCGAAAAATCTCTTTCCAAATCGTCGAGTAAATGCTGCAGCTTATCCAAATCCACTGTCACCTCATTGATGTCATCAGGTAGGGTTGACAGGTCACATTGCCAGGAAACACTCTTAGAACAACTCAAATACTGGGAGAACCTCCGTTGTAAGAGTACGTTCTTCCCATCACCTTTATTGGGGTTATAGTCAAGTTCAATGGTCGCATTAGACGGCATGTTCCTGCCTCAGTGGGCTGCGATGAAAAATAAAACTGTTAACACCACAAAAAATACCGCGAGCCACTCCAGTAAATGCTCTGTTGCAGGTATAAATAACTGTCCAATGTGAAAAAAGAATTTACAAGAACGGAGCAATAGCAGGCAAACACAAGCAGGAAAATCCTTTAAAAGTTTATTCAGCACCAGTAGCACAAGCAGATATACGCTTTCACTGTTACAGCTTCTTCAGATCTATACAAAAAGTGCTCCATAATTGAAGACTTTTAAATACTAATTCAAAAATCCTGGCACCAATCACTTACAAGTATCAATCAACCTTCTTAAAAGGGAGATAGCACATACAATTGCTGTAGCAATGTTACAAGCAGCATAAAAAGTCACAAATAACTTAATAAATATATATATATATATATATATATATATATATATATATATATATATATATATAAAATGCACCTAAATATATCTAAAAACATATGTACATGTATGAATGTATGTATAGGCATGTATATATATATATATATATATATATATATATATATATATATATAGAGTTATATGCTATACAAACATATAAAACATAAAGTTATGCATATTCAAAATATCAATTTAAAAATATATGTCCTTTTGTAACTAAACTCATCTAATGTGTCAACGCTTCCTCAACTTGGGCTTAACAGAGGCCCTCTCATTGAGTCTTCGGCCTCTATCGGCCCTTAGCCGAATAATCCAGTCATTTTCTCTGTCTTCTGTGTGATTTCTGATATCACCACCTCATGCACTTGGTATTATTACCTCAAGAGCTCTAAACAAAAAATGGTGACTAATGCCAAATTGCATGACATGCTTGGCCAGAGCATTGTGTTCTGAGCGTTTCTTTATATGATAAAGGTGTTCATGTATCCTATCTTTAAATACTCTGTTGGATTTTCCAACATAAAAGGAAGAACACACCTGGCATATGGCTAAATACACTACATTAGCCGTCATGCAGTCAGCTCTTGCTGATAACTTAAATTCTCTCACCAGATCAGGATGGATAAAACACATATTGGTGTCAATATGTGAACAATAATTGCATTGTCCACATGGTCTAGTAAATTCATCACCATGGGTCACATAACTGTTCTTAGGATAACACAGAAGCCTTTTCAAATTCTTTTTATTCTTATATAAAAAGCATGGTTTGTCTCCAACTATATTCTTGATGTCATCATCTACTTGTAAAATTGACCAATTTTTACTCATGATATTTTTAATTTCCTGATTATCAGTGGTATAAAAAGCTGGGATCTTAACATGATTAGGTCTTTCTAATTTCTCTAGATATTCACTGGATAATGGGGGTCCAAAATATGGTGCTGCTATAGAATCTCGAAGTCTAATAACTGTCTCAAGTTGTTCACTTATTTCAAAATCTCTGTATCCCCTGTCAGCTACATTGAGCCTCAGATTGTCTAACTCATTTATAAAACCATTGTCTGAGAGATGTAATCTAGAGGCTCTCATGCCTTGACCTTTCACAATATTCCTAAAAACAAATGCAGGATGCATACTAGATCTCATTAGTAATGTATTAAAGTAGCATGCTTTACGATAGACACCAGTATTAAACAAACCACTGGTTAACCTTTATATATATATATATATATATATATATATATATATATATATATATATATATATATATATATATAGAAAATCTATTCTCTGTTTTGAGCTGTTCTTGGAAAATTTCAAAAATTCTGTCAAGTTGTTTATTTTATGATGTAATAAATCTAAACCATGCTCAGTTCCCTTCCATAAGATAAAAAGATCATCGACAAATCATTGATAAAAGACTACACCATCTCTAAACTCATCAACTAAAAACAGTGTTGTCAATTCCCACTGTGCCAAAAACATATTAGCATAACTATTGGCACAGGGTGTTCCCATGGCAACACCATCCTGTTGTTTAAAGAATTTATCCTGGAACATAAACAAATTATTCTCCAAAACTAATTCAAGAAAATGTGCTATAAGCTCTATCTGCACCTCTAAATATGTACTATGTTCCTTCAGATATTCTGAAATATATTGTACTCCCAATTCATTCGGGATGACAGTGAAAAGTGACTGGACTTCAAATGTAACTAATGTCAACCCATCTGTATCAATGAAATTGTGTAAATTCTCATAGAGGTCAATCAAAAATTGTTTAGAGTCTCTTAGTACATATATATTCTCATTCAAAATTGGTCTCAGATGTTTCTCTACATAAACGGACAGGTGCTCTGTTACCCATCCGTTGCCTGCCACTATCGGCCTCATGGGTGGGTCAGACATATTCTTATGTATCTTTGGCAGGCCATAGATCTGCGGAATAAGTGGATCACTGATAACCAAAACCTCAAAAACATCTTTCATAATGATGTCACTCTTGAAAATATCTAATAATGTACCATGAACACGCTGTATGATCTCTCCTACGTGTTCTTTGGAAATCTGCACATAATAAGTGTCACTCAACAACTCATCCATTGATTTAACATACTTAAGGGTATCCATAACTACTATTCTGCCACCCTTATCCGCAGGTCTGATCGTTATGGAATGTTCCATCTGTAAATGTTGTAAACTTTCTCTTTCTTTTCTACTCAAATTATCTTTATTATAAAATTTCCTATACTTCTTACTCTTAAACCTCTCATCATAGTATTTAAATAGCTCATCCTCAGTGAGCTTCAAATATGCCTCTACCAGAGGGTGATTCAAAGGGACATAATGACTCAAATTCTTAAATTTGAAAGGCTGAACTGCTTCTGTATTTACATTGTTACTACCCTGTTTATCATAAATATATTTAAGCATAACATTCCTGCAAAGAATCTTTAAATCAAAAATCGTGTCTGTGAGGTTGCTATGACTATTGGGTATGAAATTAAGCCCCCTACTCAGTAATCTCCTCTCATCAGGGGTTAGTATATACGTAGAGATATTAGTAATCATGGAGTGGGTCCCTTCCCCCCACATTTTCTTGATGGTCTGATGAGGTATGTATTCATCCGAATACTTCCTCTTCTGCCTGCCATGGCTCATTGAACGTGTTCTCCTTGCGCCCTTGTCTGTGCAAATAGGAAGGGGAAAAGGAATACCACCTTCTATAGGGTCAGATTTCTCAGAAATTTTATTAAAAATTTTAGGCCACATTACTAATAATAGCATTGGTAGAGTGCTTATTAATATTATTAACATTGGTGTTTCTCATCATTACACTGTTTCTAGTAAATTTGCGACCATTAGAGGTACTCAAGGTATCTCTTTCATTCTCTAACTGTTCATGTCCATACCTGGGCCACATAAAGACATGGCCCAGCTTGAAATCTTTAGTGTCCCTGGCAATTTTATTTCTCTTTTGTTGTAGGAGTTTCCTCTCGAGAGCTGCTATTCCATCTAGCAAGCTCTCGAATAAAGGTTCAACTGCCACATTCAAGAAATTATCAAAAATGTACTGCTTCTTAGTTTTTATAGTCTGAATCAATGCAGCCTCTTCAGGCTCAAAAAAGTCAAGGAGCAAATTCAAGTACTTTCAGCTCACCTCTAAATTCAACTGCTGCCAACGAGCAAGCAGTTCTGGATATTGCGCACCCTGGCTAGGCATGTTGAATACGTGTAAACCTCTAGGAATAATGTTCCTATCCAAACAATTACGAAAATGTAACCTTTGTGTTTGGAGTCGTTTCAGTTTAGAAAAATCTCTTTCCAAATCGTCGAGTAAATGCTGCAGCTTATCCAAATCCACTGTCACCTCGGTGTTGTTATCAGGTAGGGTTGACAGGTCACATTGCCAGGAAACACTCTTAGAACAACTCAAATACTGGGAGAACCTCCGTTGTAAGAGTACGTTCTTCCCATCGCCTTTATTGGGGTTATAGTCAAGTTCAATGGTCGCATTAGACGGCATGTTCCTGCTCCAGTGGGCTGCGATGAAAAATAAAACTGTTAACACCACAAAAAATACCGCTAGCCACTCCAGTAAATGCTCTGTTGCAGGTATAAATAACTGTCCAATGTGAAAAAAGAATTTACAAGAACGGAGCAATAGCAGGCAAACACAAGCAGGAAAATACTTTAAAAGTTTATTCAGCACCAGTAGCACAAGCAGATAAGCACTTTCACTGTTACAGCTTCTTCAGATCTATACAAAAAGTGCTCCATAATTGAAGACTTTTAAATACTAATTCAAAAATCCTGGCACCAATCACTTACAAGTATCAATCAACCTTCTTAAAAGGGAGATAGCACATACAATTGCTGTGGCAATGTTACAAGCAGCATAAAAAGTCACAAATAACTTAATAAATATATATATATATATATATATATATATATATATATATATATATATATATATATATATATATAAAATGCACCTAAATATATCTAAAAACATATGTACATGTATGAATGTATGTATAGGCATGTATATATATATATATATATATATATATATATATATATATATATATATATATATCTAGTTATATGCTATACAAACATATAAAATATAAAATTATGCATATTCAAAATATCAATTTAAAAATATATGTCCTTTTGTAACTAAACTCATCTAATGTGTCGACGCTTCCTCAACTTGGGCTTAACAGAGGCCCTCTCATTGAGTCTTCGGCCTCTATCGGCCCTTAGCCGAATAATCCAGTCATTTTCTCTGTCTTCTGTGTGATTTCTGATATCACCACCTCGTGCACTTGGTATTATTACCTCAAGAGCTCTAAACAAAAAATGGTGACTAATGCCAAATTGCATGACATGCTTGGCCAGAGCATTGTGTTCTGAGCGTTTCTTTATATGATAAAGGTGTTCATGTATCCTATCTTTAAATACTCTGTTGGTTTTTCCAACATAAAAGGAAGAACACACCTGGCATATGGCTAAATACACTACATTAGCCGTCATGCAGTCAGCTCTTGCTGATAACTTAAATTCTCTCACCAGATCAGGATGGATAAAACACATATTGGTGTCAATATGTGAACAATAATTGCATTGTCCACATGGTCTAGTAAATTCATCACCATGGGTCACATAACTGTTCTTAGGATAACACAGTAGCCTTTTCAAATTCTTTTTATTCTTATATAAAAAGCATAGTTTGTCTCCAACTATATTCTTGATGTCATCATCTACTTGTAAAATTGACCAATTTTTACTCATGATATTTTTAATTTCCTGATTATCAGTGGTATAAAAAGCTGGGATCTTAACATGATTAGGTCTTTCTAATTTCTCTAGATATTCACTGGATACTGGGGGTCCAAAATATGGTGCTGCTATAGAATCTCGAAGTCTAATAACTGTCTCAAGTTGTTCACTTATTTCAAAATCTCTGTATCCCCTGTCAGCTACATTGAGCTTCAGATTGTCTAACTCATTTATAAAACCATTGTCTGAGAGATTTAATCTAGAGGCTCTCATGCCTTGACCTTTCACAATATTCCTAAAAACAAATGCAGGATGCATACTAGATCTCATTAGTAATGTATTAAAGTAGCATGCTTTACGATAGACACCAGTATTAAACAAACCACTGGTTAACCTTTATATATATATATATATATATATATATATATATATATAGAAAATCTATTCTCTGTTTTGAGCTGTTCTTGGAAAATTTCAAAAATTCTGTCAAGTTGTTTATTTTATGATGTAATAAATCTAAACCATGCTCAGTTCCCTTCCATAAGATAAAAAGATCATCGACAAATCATCGATAAAAGACTACACCATCTCTAAACTCATCAACTAAAAACAGTGTTGTCAATTCCCACTGTGCCAAAAACATATTAGCATAACTATTGGCACAAGGTGTTCCCATGGCAACACCATCCTGTTGTTTAAAGAATTTATCCTGGAACATAAACGAATTATTCTCCAAAACTAATTCAAGAAAATGTGCTATAAGCTCTATCTGCACCTCTAAATATGTACTATGTTCCTTCAGATATTCTGAAATATATTGTACTCCCAATTCATTCGGGATGACAGTGAAAAGTGACTGGACATCAAATGTAACTAATGTCAACCCATCTGTATCAATGAAATTGTGTAAATTCTCATAGAGGTCAATCAAAAATTGTTTAGAGTCTCTTAGTACATATATATTCTCATTCAAAATTGGTCTCAGATGTTTCTCTACATAAACGGACAGGTGCTCTGTTACCCATCCGTTGCCTGCCACTATCGGCCTCATGGGTGGGTCAGACATATTCTTATGTATCTTTGGCAGGCCGTAGATCTGCGGAATAAGTGGATCACTGATAACCAAAACCTCAAAAACATCTTTCATAATGATGTCACTCTTGAAAATATCTAATAATGTACCATGAACATGCTGTATGATATCTCCTACGTGTTCTTTGGAAATCTGCACATAATAAGTGTCACTCAACAACTCATCCATTGATTTAACATACTTAAGGGTATCCATAACTACTATTCTGCCACCCTTATCCGCAGGTCTGATCGTTATGGAATGTTCCATCTGTAAATGTTGTAAACTTTCTCTTTCTTTTCTACTCAAATTATCTTTATTATAAAATTTCCTATACTTCTTACTCTTAAACCTCTCATCATAGTATTTAAATAGCTCATCCTCAGTGAGCTTCAAATATGCCTCTACCAGAGGGTGATTCAAAGGGACATAATGACTCAAATTCTTAAATTTGAAAGGCTGAACTGCTTCTGTATTTACATTGTTACTACACTGTTTATCATAAATATATTTAAGCATAACATTCCTGCAAAAAATCTTTAAATCAAAAATCGTGTCTGTGAGGTTGCTATGACTATTGGGTATGAAATTAAGCCCCCTACTCAGTAATCTCCTCTCATCAGGGGTTAGTATATACGTAGAGATATTAGTAATCATGGAGTGGGTCCCTTCCCCCACATTTTCTTGATGGTCTGATGAGGTATGTATTCATCCGAATACTTCCTCTTCTGCCTGCCATGGCTCATTGAACGTGTTCTCCTTGCGCCCTTGTCTGTGCAAATAGGAAGGGGAAAAGGAATACCACCTTCTATAGGGTCAGATTTCTCAGCAATTTTATTCAAAATTTTAGGCCACATTACTAATAATAGCATTGGTAGAGTGCTTATTAATATTATTAACATTGGTGTTTCTCATCATTACACTGTTTCTAGTAAATTTGTGACCATTAGAGGTACTCAAGGTATCTCTCTCATTCTCTAACTGTTCATGTCCATACCTGGGCCACATAAAGACATGGCCCAGCTTGAAATCTTTAGTGTCCCTGGCAATTTTATTTCTCTTTTGTTGTAGGAGTTTCCTCTCGAGAGCTGCTATTCCATCTAGCAAGCTCTCGAATAAAGGTTCAACTGCCACATTCAAGAAATTATCAAAAATGTACTGCTTCTTAGTTTTTATAGTCTGAATCAATGCAGCCTCTCCAGGCTCAAAAAAGTCAAGGAGCAAATTCAAGTACTTTCAGCTCACCTCTAAATTCAACTGCTGCCAATGAGCAAGCAGTTCTGGATATTGCGCACCCTGGCTAGGCATGTTGAATACGCGTAAACCTCTAGGAATAATGTTCCTATCCAAACAATAACAAAAATGTAACCTTTGTGTTTGGAGTCGTTTCAGTTTAGAAAAATCTCTTTCCAAATCGTCGAGTAAATGCTGCAGCTTATCCAAATCCACTGTCACCTCATTGTTGTTATCAGGTAGGGTTGACAGGTCACATTGCCAGGAAACACTCTTAGAACAACTCAAATACTGGGAGAACCTCCGTTGTAAGAGTACGTTCTTCCCATCGCCTTTATTGGGGTTATTGTCAAGTTCAATGGTCATATTAGACGGCATGTTCCTGCTCCAGTGGGCTGCGATGAAAAATAAAACTGTTAACACCACAAAAAATATCACTAGCCACTCCGGTAAATGCTCCGTTGCAGGTATAAATAACAGTCCAATGTGAAAAAAGAATTTACAAGAACAGAGCAATAGCAGGCAAACACAAAGGATTTTCCTGCTTGTGGTGTTAACAGTTTAAACTTAGAGAATGAGAGAGATACCTTGAGTACCTCTAATGGTCGCAAATTTACTAGAAATAGTGTAATGATGAGAAACACCAATGTTAATAATATTAATAAGCACTCTACCAATGCTATTATTAGTAATGTGGCTACTAACGTTACAACAACCAGTAGCAATGTTGTTATAGATGACGTACATCATTGTGATAGAGTGCTGGGACCTACACAAACTAACTCGGATGTATTTGTTGATTCTAATGCGACTGTTACTAAAACAGCTATGCTGAGTACTTCAGTTGGTACTACAGGTTTCCCGACTGTATGTGTAACTGAGAACAATGACAATAATACCAATATTACTGAGAATGTTGCAAATTTATATCCAGAAGTTCAGATAATCAGAAATCAACCACACATTAGTACAACACCATTGGTAGTGAGGCTAAAATTCTGAATAAAATTTCTGAGAAATCTGACCCTATAGAAGGTGGTATTCCTTTTCCCTTTCCTATTCGCACAGACAAGGGTGCAAGGAGAACACGTTCAATGAGCCATGGCAGGCAGAAGAGGAAGTATTCGGACGAATACATACCTCATCAAACCATCAAGAAAATGTGGGGGAAGGGACCCACTCCATTATTACTAATATATCTACGTATATACTAACCCCTGATGAGAGGAGATTACTGAGTAGGGGGCTTAATTTCATACCCAATAGTCATAGCAGCCTCACAGACAGAATTTAAAGACAGTTTTCTTAATGGAAAAAAATGGAAATTTGACTTACCTTCTGAAATTAAAGCAAAAGTAACTTCTAAATGGATCATTTCACAAACTTTTCAAAAGTCACATCTCCAAACCTGGCCTGGTGTCCTTCTGGAGGTTTTGTGTCTGCTTGAGTTACACTTCTGTTCCATGCAAAGGCAAAGTACATCTCTATAGTAAGTCAGTGACAAGTTTTTTTGTAGACTATTGTATTAAGGATGGAATGATTTGCAACCATCTGCTGCAAACAAGTCTGACATGACTGCTATGCTAGCTAACCTTACAAAACTTACCTTGATGCAAATTATACAATGGATGCAGTAGTTATTACAGTGTAGACTGCTGGCCTTTACATAGAAGTTATTACTTACTATAACCGTACTGTACAGCTAAATTTTATATCTGATCAATGTTATATTTTATACTAAAGAAACCTTGGATGGCATGTATTCACAGACCCATACCCACATACTCATATTACATTTTACAAGAAGTTTATTTTTGGATATTAGGGCAGCCGGGCTGGCTCTGTCTTAATGAACATTAAACTATGCATGAATTCATGGTATATGGAAACCTTGCATGCAGCATGCCTACTGCAATAACTATTACAACCTTTTCAGCAAGGTCTTTAATATGTATACGTGAGGTTGGCATAATGGTTGATATTTGCCTTACAGACACAAGATGCAGGGTTTGATTCTCACATAGATTAATTGGCTAGGCTTAAAATGCCCTACAAGGGCAGTTAGCCTAGTACTAATCTATGAACCTAAGAGAGCATTGATTTCACTGCTTAGCTTGTTCTGAAAAATAATTTATTCCCTGGTTCTGTGGCATACAGGAATGAAGCCCTGACTGCACCCAAGTGACTCGTGTTCAAATATGAGTCACCTGTGTGTAGTCAGGTGTCTTGTGCTCATATACTAGCATAGGAGCTGGAGGAAGCTGGGCAGGGGACAGTGGGCTGGAAGGACCAATGTCAGATCACCTGACTTTGGGGGAGGTGACTAAGTCTGCAAGCCATCTGCTATGGAGGGGATAGGTCAGATGGAAAAGGGACCTCTACGGTACCAGCATCTAGCCCACTATCTAATTCCCAAATCTTTGCGCAGATAAAGACCCCAGATGGGAGTGAATTGGTTGTAAAGGCTCATACCCAGTCTGGGATGCTTCTCTCTCTCGCCCCTCAGGAAAGAATGAATGAGCCAGTGGAGTAAAGGAAGAACAGACATTGGGCAGGTCTTACAGATGAACAAAATAATAATTTATTAAACTCAGTCACAAATCAAAATTCCTGTATCATTTTTCTGATTGTTAGATGCAGTTACTCATTATGCAACTTAAACATATGAAAGAGTAAAATCAGAAAGTGGCCTCTTATACACTGGGTCCACGGAATTATTGTGTATTGTTCTTATCTTTTGTATCCCTCCATCTTACTGCTATTCTGCTAGTTCAACACCAGGTCACACCTTAACTGTATATCTATGCATTTTCTGCCTTAAACCTTGCCTGGCTAAGTCTCTGCATATTATTCCACAAACAAAGGGAGAAAAATACTGTTGTTTTTTAGTTCTTCTCTGATATTACTTCATTAACAGGCACAGTTTTCTGTATCTTGCTTCTTTGTCCATGTCTCAGTAATATCCCTCCATCTAAATTAATGTTCAGTGAATAAATCCGCTAATGGGCAAGAGCAATGTTACTCTTGCCATAATCATATTTCATACTGCGCATTGCAGGGGCTGCAAACCCCTTCCACTTACTCCTCTTAACAGAACTTCCTTTATCCAACTACTTAACATCCTCATCTTTCCTCTCACCATTTTGTTTACTCAGTGTTGCTGGCAGGCCTCCTACTGGAAGTAGCATTAAAGCTAGCTCATTTCATTTCAACATTTTCAGTCATTGTGCTTTTATATTTCTCTTACAGGTACCTTATCTCTGTACTTCCCTTCTCTGTTTCCTGGCTCCACTCCAGACCCCTTTTATCATATATTCTGTTTTGCTCAAGTACAGATTCTTATCTTAGGTAGCTACAAGGAATGCAGTCCAGGATATCACTGAGGAGCCTAGCCCAATTTTCTTTTGCTTGGATGCATAAGGCCATTAATACTCCCCAGACTGACATTTTTGTGTGTTTTGAACCTCATGGTTGAATCCTGCATCCCAGATACACATGATACTGAGAGGAAGTCAGGACAGACTTTTGGAAGTTGGTATTGAACTCCAGACTTTGAAGAAGAGAGATGGTGAACTCCAGATGCCGTAACAGGCCACTGGAAGAAACTGCCTGAAGCAATAGGTCATCTAGATAAGGAAAAACATCCTGGAATAAAAACCCTTTCCCACCTGGGAAAGGGGAACAGGTTGAATGGTTCCCTGGTTCACCAGGGACCTAGGACCTCAAGGAAATGAGGAAGTTGCTCTAGAGGAGGTTAAGGAATCCCGGAAAAAGAGGGAGAGACTTCTATATCATGAAGTAACCCAGATGGATTACAGAAAGAACCTAAGAGTCTGAAGAGATAAGAAGCCAATTTGGAAGACAAAGGGAGTGCCAAAGGGACAAAGGTACATGGTCTAAGAGAAGTGGGGAGGGGGTGCAAATTGTCAGACAGACACAGGCTTATTTGATAAAGGAGGCTTCTAACAAAAGCAGATCTAGAAGGATAATTCCTCTGGAACTTAAGGA
This sequence comes from Protopterus annectens, assembly GCF_019279795.1. Lineage (NCBI taxonomy): Eukaryota > Metazoa > Chordata > Ceratodontiformes > Protopteridae > Protopterus > Protopterus annectens. Next base: position 774,116,105 of record NC_056726.1, on the reverse strand, counting down.
TAGGAGAGACATAAACATGTTTAAGATCCTGCAAGGCTTTGCCTTTCTTTTGAAGAGACTTAAACGGGTCAGTAGCAGCAGTCTCAAAAAGATATTTATTATCCAAAGGAGCATCCATCAACTTGGCCTTGATGTCCTCAGGCAAAGACTGGAGATGAAGCGAAGAATAACGCCTCATGACAGAGCCAACATCTGCAGCCCTGGAAGAAGCATCAGCAGCATCATAGCTACACTTAATAGAGTGGTAAGCCACATAAGAAGTAGAACCTAAATTAGATAATGCAGAGGATTTTCCTTCAGAACCAGGGAGATCAGAAATAACCTAACAAGCCAGAGCATTCAAGGCCAAAGTATACAAGTTTATGTGGGTCTGGTAATTAATAGCCCTAAAGGCCAATGTAGAAGCAGTGAAAACTTTTTTACCAATTCTCTCCATTGCCCTACTATCCTTATCAAAAGGCAAAAGTTTGGAAGGGGTAGAGATCCAGGGAGGAACAGGTATGGAAACCCTTTGAGGAGGCTTCAGGCCATCAAGGCAGAAAACAAGCCCTGAGTATACTCTTGCCATTCCCTTAGGGGATCATTAGGATGGACTGAAACATGCTTCATCTTTTGTCTTTTCTTGAAAGGGACATCAGCCCTAACAAATACCAGAGGTTCCAACCCTTGGCGAGATTCGATAAGAGAATCTGGAGTCTCCTCCCTGACCAATATCTGTGGAATCCATCTAGAACTTTCTGAGATAATCAACTGCAATTCTCCCTTAATATCTGAAGCAGATGCCTGCCAAGACTCAAAGAATGTTTAAAAAATGAATCCATGCTGGCCCCCAACAGAGTCACGGCAGAGGAATACAATGTTCCAGAGAAGTGGTAGTTTCTGGGTTACATACCTGTCTCTCCAGCAGGACCTATTTATATCACAGGCAAAGTTTAAGTCTTTAGAACGGGTAATTCTGGTGCTGTTGTTTTGAGGATATGTAGGAGGTCCATCAGGGTAGGGTCTGACAATGCCTTGTATGCCAGCCATAGATCTCCCCTCAACAGCCTGTAGGAGGCACAGTACAGGGATAGGGCCTTGAGGCAGTCTGCATTGGACATGTTACGTACTCCCTGTATTCTTTTAGTGAGGAACCTTGTGGACATTCCAATTGTGGGATATGCCTAGCTAAGTATATACCAAAGTGGGCATTGTACTTGATAGATCTGATGAATGCTAAATACAGTGGAACAGTGACTTCCTTGGATCTAGATGATATAACTTTGTTTATAATTTGCACAATATAGAATGATTCCCTCACTACTGCAGACAAAAGATGGCAAAGGCTAGATTATGTTCTATGTTTGTCCCAAAGTCCACAACTACTGGGTCAATTCTTAGGGGTGTGTTGTCAATATGATAGTTACCAGGGGTGGGTGACTTCCCAAAGGATACTATCATGCATTTCTTAGAATTTATTTTCAGTCCATGGCTCTAACACCAATCATTTGTCTGTGTCAGCCCTTCTTGGAGAACATTTGTGTTGGTGGATGATTCTATCACTGTTCCTAATTTGCAATCATCTGCAAATTTAATCAGCCAGAGGCCATTGTCATTCATCTTGACTTCAGATAAGTAAATGCTAAAAAGGCATGGTCCCATTACTGATCTCTGAGGGACTCTGCTTGTGAATGGCCTCTTTGTAGAGGTCAACTGCCCAGTTCCTGGGTCCTGTCTGTGAGCCAGCTACCTATCCTCTTGAGTTGGCAACAATGTCCGAGTGGGGTACTGTGTCAAATGCCTTGGCCAAGTCAAAGTAGGCAGTGTGAACCATTTTGCCATCATCCATTGCTATGGTGACCTTCTCAAAGTCAACCAGGTTGAGTAGGCATAACCTGCCCTTGATGAAACCAAATTGGGTTGAGTCCATTGTCTGGAGGTTTCCTATGTCATTGCTGATCGTTTTCATAATAATTCTTTCCAAGGCTTTACATATGAGACTAGTGAGACTTATGGGTCTGTGGTTTCCCTGGGTATGTATGGCCCAGCTTTATGCAGAAGGATGACTGTTGCTGTTCTCCATTCATGAGGCATGAAGCTTATTTGGAGGCTATAGTTAAAAAAACAATTTCAGAGGGCCTGACAGGTTAAGTTTCATGCTATTTAGAAGACATCCTGGCATATTGTCTGGGACCACTGATGCAGTGGTCTTGGTCTTAGAAAGAGCATTATGGACCTCTTCCCTAGAGATAGCAGGAGGAGTTCTATTTGATATTATTTCCTGAGAGAAGGTTGAGGAGGAGAGAGGGGTAAAGTTGGAGCTGAATTTGTCAGCCAGTAGGTTTGCTATATCTTCTGGCTTGGTGTAAGTGGCTCCATTAGCAATGAACTCTGCACATAGTTGTGCATTGCCTTTAAGTTTGCAGACATAGCTAAAAAAGAAGTTATGTCTTACCATAACGTGCAAAGAATAATCCACGACCTTGAAGAAAGGAACCGGAACTCTGCTAAAGTCCAAAAGGCTGTATTTTTATTTCTGAAGTATTCCAAAAGTCACAGATAAAATCACACAAGCGCTTTCGCTCAGGCAATCCTGAGCTTTATCAAGTGAAAACAAATTGCAGTGTGCAGTAACCTCCATTAAATAGCCTGGCAATTATGCAATTAATTAATTAGTGAAATCTAGTACTAAGGTACTCTGGTGCTTTGAAGTTGGGTGTTAAAAAAGTTAATCATTATGTCAACTCAAAAAATGAAATGTTTGCAATAACATGTGCACTTAAATAAAAAAGACTAACCATAAAAAACTTTTTAAAATGCCAGTTTCCTAGGTTTCAGAACATAAAAGTCTGAAGTCTGATTGGGGTTGTAGATTGTTGAAGAATATGCTTAAAAATGTGTTTAGATTGTCAGTGAATTGTTAAAAAAAAATTTTTTTTTTTTCTCCATTATTACTTTACAGTGATAAAAACATGCAATAAAATATGCATGAGATATTTTTAATGCCCATCCATATAACATTTCATATAAAATTTGATTTATTAGTCGGAGTCCTATAACCGTGGATGTTCAATAATTTAGTGTGCTGTGTGGAGATGCTATGGTATGAAGGGGGTCAAGTGTGAGAATTATAACCTAGCCCTCCTAAGCTTGAGGACCGGTTTAATGCTGATCGTCCCATTCAGACCTGGTGGCTTCCCTGCATTTAGTCTCAACTGCCATAATAGTTCACGGTAGCCCAAGGTGGATTCCCAGTCACCACCTCTTGCATCTGGCTCAACCTGTTCCAGGACTAGAAACTGGATTTTGGGTTCTGGGCAGGAGAGTGAGTGTTTGTAGAAGGCATTGGTTTCCTTCTTCCTGGTCATGTCATAAAGGTGCTCGTAGATACGTTTTCTTAATTCCCTCTCAGTTTTGCCCACATAGAAACTTTGACAGTTGGTGCACATCCCCAAGTATACAACCCCTCTAGAGGCACAGGTGTAAAATCCAGTGGGGTGTATCTTGTAGTTCCTAGACGGGAGGTATGGTGCTGTTTCTTTGGATATGGCATGACATTGGGCACAGGCACCACATTTAAATGTGCCCAGCCTTGGTTGTTTTACCTTCATCTTTTTTCTTTGATTTTTTTCAAATAATTCCTTCAAATTAGCCCCTCTTTTACGAACAAAACTGGGTTTAGGTGGTATGTAGTCCTTTAGTTCTTCAAAGAGGGTTAAAACCGGCCAGTGATGTAAGATTGTTTCTTCCAATTCATAGGAATTTGATGAGTATGTGTGTGCAAAACTGTTAGTATGAACAGTATCCTTGTTTTGTGTATTGTTGGTCACTGGTACAAACCCCCCCCCCCTAGTATTGGTTTGTAGAGGGAATATCGTGCAGATTTTACCTCTGCTGCTAGAGTTAGAAATAGTTCCAGAGGGTAACCTCTCTCCAAGAAAAGGTTTTTCAAATATTCCACCTCAGAATCAAAATCTTTCTCCGTACTGCATATTCTACTTGCTCTGATGAGTTGCCCCTTAATGATCCCCCTCTTTTGATATGGTGGGTGGGCACTTTCGAAGTGTAGCAAGGAGTTAGAAAATGTTGCCTTGCGATGTAGTTTGGAATGGAAAGTTTTCTGATTGTAGTCCTTGTAAAGAGTAATGTCCAGATAATGAAGTTCGTGCTGATCCACTGTGTGTGTGAATTGTAGGAAATTCGTTGTTGAATTGATGTGTGTAAGGAATTCAGATAGGTTCCCTTCAGAGCCAGACCATAAAATACAGATGTCATCCAAATAACGTCTGTAGAAGAGAATGTGATCTTTCCATGGGGGTATTAAAACGAATGTGTGCTCCCACATGTGCAATACTACATTTGCGTAGAAGGATGCACAAGATGCCCCCATGGCAACCCCCTTGCGTTGCCGGTATAATTCACCATTAAAAAAGATGAAGTTGTTGGACAAAACCATCTCCATCATTTCGGTAAGCAAGTTGGACATTTTGTTACTAAGGGTTGTCTTCTGGCCTAGAAATTGGGCAAACCATTCCAAACCTTTTTGATGAGGGATGCTGGAAAACAGATCTTTGATGTCCACTGTGACCATTAAGGTGTCTGGGGAGTAGCAAGAGGTGGGAATGTCCCGGAGGAAGTGCCAAGAATCCTTGCAGACATGGGACAATAAAGACGTGTATTCTTTGGTCATGTAATCAATAAATTTTCCCAGGGGCTCAGTCACTCCACCTGCTCCTGATACAATCGGCCTGAATTGTAGTGGATTTATTCCTTTGTGGGTTTTAGGTATCCCAAAGATGACTGGTATTCTGGGCTTTTCCACATGTAAGTAGTTGTAGACCTTTTCATTGATGGCCTGTTGTAATAGAAGATCACTAAGATAGTACTTGATCTCAGCAAAGGCTATATTGATCTCGTTTCGTGAAACCGTCTCATATTGTTCGTCATTCTGCAACATAGTGTGCATGTGGGCTTCGTAATCCTCTGAGAACATAAGGACAATTCCCCCTCCTTTATCAGGTTTCATGACCCTGATTTTTTCTTCATGCAAGTGTTCAATAAAATTCATTTCTTGTTCAGAAAAATTTGGATGAAGTAGAATTTCTTGATTATTATATACTTTCCTGAAGTCATTTTCCACTAACTTTTCAAAAAAGAGGATTATTGGGTGTAGTGGGGGGTTAAAGAGACTTGTACGCGTTGGGCCTGCTGCATTCAGTGTTTGCCCTTTAAAAATCAAATTTAAGTTTAAAGCTCTGGTAAACATTTTTAAATCTATCAAAGCTTGTGTTAAATTCATGGGTTTAGTTGGGACAAAATGTAGCCCTCGGGTGAAAACATCAAAAGCATTTATAGGAAGATTCATGTCCGTATAATTGTATATGGCAAAGTTGTTTCTCCTTGAAATAGTGCAGTTACCCTCAATAATAGTAGGGTTTTGATTGTGTAAACCCAGATTTGGGGCTTGGTCAGTTATAGGATCATCCAGGGATGTTAGGGTAGTTGGTGTATGGTGGTTTGTTAGTGAACAAAATTCCAAGACCTCGGTGCCTGCCTTTGTCTCTGTCCCCAAACCCCGGTCTGGCCGGGGTTCTGTTGAAAATCCTGGTTGTTAGTACCCCTTCTGTTCTTCTCTGCTAGCCTTTCACTTCTTCTAAGGGGTTCCTCTTGTCTGTCATATGTGTCACTAGCCCTATCTGTGTTTGTGGTGTTGTTTTTGGAAGAAGTTTTATTGTAACCATTGGGGCTAGGGTAGGCAAGGCCATCCCTATATTCGATGAAATCACGTTCTAATTTTCTTAGTTTTCTGTTAAGGATCTTATCACAAAAAACATCAACATTATCAAAAACCTTTTCATAGTTTGGTTTAAAAGCACTAAAGTTAGTACTAGATGTTAACTCATTGTTTAAAGTGTCTAGTTCATTCATTAATGTTTGTGCTTTCAGTTCATATTCCCCTACCATTACATGCAACATTTCCAATCCAGCTTTATCAAAAATCTCACACAAGTTAAAATAATAATCAGTACCATACTGGACATTGTTAGGTCTACAACTACTTACATGTGGAAAAGCCCAGAATACCAGTCATCTTTGGGATACCTAAAACCCACAAAGGAATAAATCCACTACAATTCAGGCCGATTGTATCAGGAGCAGGTGGAGTGACTGAGCCCCTGGGAAAATTTATTGATTACATGACCAAAGAATACACGTCTTTATTGTCCCATGTCTGCAAGGATTCTTGGCACTTCCTCCGGGACATTCCCACCTCTTGCTACTCCCCAGACACCTTAATGGTCACAGTGGACATCAAAGATCTGTTTTCCAGCATCCCTCATCAAAAAGGTTTGGAATGGTTTGCCCAATTTCTAGGCCAGAAGACAACCCTTAGTAACAAAATGTCCAACTTGCTTACCGAAATGATGGAGATGGTTTTGTCCAACAACTTCATCTTTTTTAATGGTGAATTATACCGGCAACGCAAGGGGGTTGCCATGGGGGCATCTTGTGCATCCTTCTATGCAAATGTAGTATTGCACATGTGGGAGCACACATTCGTTTTAATACCCCCATGGAAAGATCACATTCTCTTCTACAGACGTTATTTGGATGACATCTGTATTTTATGGTCTGGCTCTGAAGGGAACCTATCTGAATTCCTTACACACATCAATTCACCAACAAATTTCCTACAATTCACACACACAGTGGATCAGCACGAACTTCATTATCTGGACATTACTCTTTACAAGGACTACAATCAGAAAACTTTCCATTCCAAACTACATCGCAAGGCAACATTTTCTAACTCCTTGCTACACTTCGAAAGTGCCCACCCACCATATCAAAAGAGGGGGATCATTAAGGGGCAACTCATCAGAGCAAGTAGAATATGCAGTACGGAGAAAGATTTTGATTCTGAGGTGGAATTTTTGAAAAACCTTTTCTTGGAGAGAGGTTACCCTCTGGAACTATTTCTAACTCTAGCAGCAGAGGTAAAATCTTCACGATATTCCCTCTACAAACCAATACTGGGGGGGGGGGGTTTGTACCAGTGACCAACAATACACAAAACAAGGATACTGTTCATACTAACAGTTTTGCACACACATACTCATCAAATTCCTATGAATTGGAAGAAACAATCTTACATCACTGGCCGGTTTTAACCCTCTTTGAAGAACTAAAGGACTACATACCACCTAAACCCAGTTTTGTTCGTAAAAGAGGGGCTAATTTGAAGGAATTATTTGAAAAAAATCAAAGAAAAAAGATGAAGGTAAAACAACCAAGGCTGGGCACATTTAAATGTGGTGCCTGTGCCCAATGTCATGCCATATCCAAAGAAACAGCACCATACCTCCCGTCTAGGAACTACAAGATACACCCCACTGGATTTTACACCTGTGCCTCTAGAGGGGTTGTATACTTGGGGATGTGCACCAACTGTCAAAGTTTCTATGTGGGCAAAACTGAGAGGAATTAAGAAAACGTATCTACGAGCACCTTTATGACATGACCAGGAAGAAGGAAACCAACGCCTTCTACAAACACTCACTCTCCTGCCCAGAACCCAAAATCCAGTTTCTAGTCCTGGAACAGGTTGAGCCAGATGCAAGAGGTGGTGACTGGGAATCCACCTTGGGCTACCGTGAACTGTTATGGCAGTTGAGACTAAATGCAGGAAGCCACCAGGTCTGAATGGGACGATCAGCATTAAACCGGGTCCTCAAGCTTAGGAGGGCTAGGTTATAATTCTCACACTTGACACCCTTCATACCATAGCATCTCCACACAGCACACTAAATTATTGAACATCCACGGTTATAGGACTCGACTAATAAATCAAATTTTATATGAAATGTTATATGGATGGGCATTAAAAATATCTCATGCATATTTTATTGCATGTTTTTATCACTGTAAAGTAATAATGGAGAAAAAAAAAAAATTTTTTTTTAACAATTCACTGACAATCTAAACACATTTTTAAGCATATTCTTCAACAATCTACAACCCCAATCAGACTTCAGACTTTTATGTTCTGAAACCTAGGAAACTGGCATTTTAAAAAGTTTTTTATGGTTAGTCTTTTTTATTTAAGTGCACATGTTATTGCAAACATTTCATTTTTTGAGTTGACATAATGATTAACTTTTTTAACACCCAACTTCAAAGCACCAGAGTACCTTAGTACTAGATTTCACTAATTAATTAATTGCATAATTGCCAGGCTATTTAATGGAGGTTACTGCACACTGCAATTTGTTTTCACTTGATAAAGCTCAGGATTGCCTGAGCGAAAGCGCTTGTGTGATTTTATCTGTGACTTTTGGAATACTTCAGAAATAAAAATACAGCCTTTTGGACTTTAGCAGAGTTCCGGTTCCTTTCTTCAAGGTCGTGGATTATTCTTTGCTTGTTTTTGGTTTTTTGTGTCTTACCATAACGTGTCATCTGTGATGTTGATTTTCATCCATTCATCACTGATGGGTTCGGTTCTGAGCCCTTGGAACTGAGTCTGCCTTAAACCAAAGCTCGCGGCAGCCAAAAACTCTAGAGCTAAGATTTTACCCATAATCCCCTTCTCCCTGTTACCTGAGATTGAGCTTGCCCTAGCAAGTAAAGCAGGGGCTGTCTCTGAACAAAAACCTTAGTCCAGGAAATGGACCCAAAGATCCCCCAGGAGCCTCTAGGAGGAGGAAGGAGGGTGGGACGTGATGAATGGATGAAGATCAACAACACAGATGGAACGTTATGGTAAGACATAACTTCTTTATCTGATGTTGCTAATCTTCATTCCATTCATCACTGATGGGACAAAGTCCCCAGCTACCTTATATCCATGGGTGCCCCTAAGGTAGAACATTCCTAAGCACCATTGAACCAAAAGACGCTCTTCCCCTTGAGATCAGATCTAGCTTGTAATGAGTGATAAATGTATGGGGAGAAGACCACGTAGCTGCTGCACAGATGTCATCCATTGAAGCTCTGGAATGAAAAGCCACAGACGTTTTCATAGATCTAGTGGAATGAGCCCTGATGTTTAGTGGGAAAGGCTTCTTTTCTAGATTATAGATGAAAGTTATGTAGTCTCTGAGCCATTTGGATAGAGTCACTTTAGAGAGTGACTTTCCCAGTTTTGGTCCAGAAAAGGAAATAAACAATTGGTCTGATTTGTAAATAGTTTCTGTTCTGTCTAGGTAAAACCTCAATTGTCTGTGAACATCCAGTAAATGTAAACAATACTCTCCCTTGTTAGAAAAATTAGGAAAAAAACATATGCAGATCAATTGTCTGATTAATGGAGAGCTCAGAAATTACTTTTGGTAGGAAGGAAGGATTGGGCCGTAGTGATACTCTGTCCTTATGAAAAATCAAATAAGATTGCTTGATACAAAGAGTTTGGAGCTGAGCTAGGAAATGCATCTGGCTGAAGTAATAGCCACCAGAAAAAGAGATTTCCAGGATAGAAACTTGATGTCACACGTGGCTGCTGGTTCGAAGGGGGACCGTGTCAAAGATTGCAAGACAAGAGTGAGACTCCAGGGTCCTGTGGGTTGCTTAATCAGAGGTCTTGAACGATAGATTCCCTTCAAAAAGGTCTTGCTCAGGTGATGAGAAATTAAGGAGGAGTCATTGAAACCATCATGAAAATTTGAAATGGCAGCTAAATGGACACGAATGGTAGAAGCTCTGGTGTCCTCCTCAAAAAAAAATTAGATAGGTACTGGAGTACAGCAGAGATGGGTCCAGAAAAAGAGTCTAAATCTCTCTGTCTAGATTAAATTGAAAATCTTTTCCATTTGTCAGCATAAAGTTTCCTGGTGGATGGTTTATGAGAGGTCAGAATAATGTCATGTACTGGAGAGGAAAGATTACAATGCCTGGCAATCACTGGAAGTGGAGAAGCTAAGCTGTGAGCTTGAGGCTGGAAAGGTTCGAGTGACTCAGCCCCTGAGGATGAGATATCAGATCTGGAGTTGGATCCAAGATCCATGGTCTGCAAAGAAGATGAGGCCAGAGAAAGGGGAACCATGCCTGTTGAGGCCAAAAAGGGGATATGAGGATCATCTTTCTTTTCAACTGAAGGGCTTTCTTCAGAACTAGAGGAATCAGAGGAATGGGAAGATAAGCATAAAGAAGTCCCATGGGCCAATCGTGAGTAAGTGCATCCCTCGGGGACTCCCCCTGCGGGCGAATTAGGGTGAAATAGTTGCTGAACTTGTGGTTGGAGAGGGAGGTGAACAGTTTGCAGCAAGGCTGGCCCCAACAGCTGAAAATCTTCACTGCTAACTTGGGGTCGAGGGACCACTCATGAGGTAGGAGAATGCACCTGCTCAATTTGTCTGTGATCACATTGGAAATCCCCAGTATATGCATTGCTATCAGAAAGCGGTTGGAAGTGATCACCCATTGCCAAACTCTCAAAGCCTCTTAACATAGGGGATACCACATGCTTCCTCCTTGTTTGTTGATGTACCAAACTACTGATATGTTGTCCGATTGGATAGCAACAGTTTTAGAAGGAAGGGCAGTCTGAAATGCCTGCAATGCTAAGAGCACTGCCCTCAGTTCTAGAACATTTATATGCAGATTGGCCTCTATGTTGGACCATGTACCTTGGACAGTCATTCCCTGATAATGCCCCCCCCCCACCCTATCAGAGAAGCATCTGTGGTCACAATGTCATTGGGCTGAGGGGAATGGAAAGATCAGCTCCAAAGTGCTGGGTCTGGCTTTATCCACCAAGAAAGATCCAGTTTGCACTGATTTGTAATACAGATCTTGGAAGACAACGGTTGATGATTTGGATACCACTGGGTCAACAGTAGCCACTGTAAGAGTCTCATGTGAAATCCTGCTAGGGGTACTATAGCTATAGATGCTGTCACTGATCCTAGCAACTGCAGGACCTGTCGGGCCAGGACCAAGTCATGATAGAGTATCACTCGGAGTTGTATCCTTATTCTTTGAAGCCTGTGATCTGGGAGAGAGATCAAGCAAGAAAAGGTGTTGAACGTTAACCCTATAAACTCCAGGGTCTGGCTTGGGGTTAGATTGGACTTTTCCCAGTTTATGGATATTCCCAGGCAATGCACCAGAGACAGGGAGTAATGCAGGGCCGTTACCAGTAGATGTTTGGTGGGGGTGGTGAGGAGCCAATCGTCCAGATATGGAAACACCCAGAATCCTTGCAGTCTCAAGTGAGCTGTCACTGCTGCCATGCATTTGGTGAACACTCTGGGGGCTGTAGAGAGTCCAAAGGGCAGGGTATGGAATTGGTAGTGATTGGCTCCCAGATGGAAGTGAAGAAACTTTCTGGAGCAGTTGTTTATCTTGATGTGGTAATACACATTCTGAAGGTCTATTGAGCACATCTAATCACCTTCCTCCAGAAAAGGGAGAATGGACTGAACCATGACCATTCAAATTTTTGTCTGGCTGACGAACTTGTTTAAACAGCTGAGGTCCAAAATTGGCCTCCAGTCCCCTGTCTTTTTTGGCACCAAAAGAACCTTGAGTAAAATCCGGATCCTATCTGGTCTGGTAAGACTTTTTGGATGACTCTTTTTAAAGCACTGCTGTTCTATTTGTAGAGCTGCTTCGTCCCTTAGACTGGGTGGAACATCTGGGATTTGCTTTGGAGGTTTTGGGTAGGAGTTGAAAGGGATTTTGTAACCTCTGGATATTATCTTCTGCACCCAAGAGTCAGTGGTAATAGATAGCCAAGCACTGGGGTTCAGAGAAAGACATCCCTGCTTGCTTCCAGAGGAAAGCAATCTGGACACTCTTCAGGAGCACTGATAGGACTGCCCAGAGAAGGAATCTCTGTAGTCCTGATTACATGGACCCCCTCTACCTCTGTAGAGGTGCCTTCCAGAAGAGTTGCCCCCTCTGCCTCTGGGGGTAAGCTCACCATGTGTGTCATGAAAAGAACCCTGAGATTTTTTGTGCCACAATTTCCCACTTCTCTGGTTCCGGGGAAAAAGGACAATGATGAGTGGAGAAATGTACACCAACCACAGACAGGGTCTTACCATCCTGTGTCCTTCACTTTAGGGCCAAACAGGGAGGATGCTTCTACTGGAGTGTTAAGGAAGGAAGACTTGAGGGCATCTGTGAAGTCACATAGGGGCATTGAGGCATGTCTCATAATAATGTCCGAACCCGCAGCTCTGTCTGCCCCTTTGGTTGCATATGAAATCAACCTCATGGATGAATTAGAAATCAATCCCAGGGTCACTAGCTGTGAGGCTACCTTATCATTAACCTCGTCAGACACCTTTCCTGACAGAGTACCAGGGAGTTTCGGAGATGAGGTCTCTCTGGATTCTGGTGAAATGCGCCAAGTAGTTCAAAGACCGAATAGCAAAGGTCGATGAAGGAAACACTCACTTCCCCAGTCTGTTCACCGCTTGGGACTCTCTGTTAGATGGGTGAACAGTTTGGCTCTCCTCAGCTCTCACTCTCATGGTGGCTACCACTACCATAGCATCTACCAGTAGACATTTTGACCAATGAGGATGTTCTTCAGGGGGAGAGAGGAACTTGTCTGATCTCTTGGGGATTGCTTCAACTGCATCAGGGTTCTTCCAGGCGTGCTGCACCACAAGCACAGAAACAAGGTACAGCAATGGGGGCAGCTTTTGCCCCCATGTATGCCAATTTGTTTATGAATTTTTTTTGAAAGGAAATTTCTATTTGAGTTAAATTTTATGAAATGTAATGTGTTATTTTATTTTCATTACATAGATGATTTGATTTTTATTTGTGATGGTGGTTTTGATTCAGTTAATGAATTTTTGACAGACTTACATGGTAACCCATTTGGGTTAGAATTTGATGGAATACAGAAGGGAAACAAAGTAATATTCTTGGATCTTGTTTTGGAGGGTACAGCACATGGTAAAATTATATCAAATATACATAGGAAGTTTATAGATGGTAATCAATACCTTCATGCATCCAGTTGCCATCCTGTACATACTTTGGAAGCTCTCCCTTATGGGGAATTGGCAAGGGTATCTAGATTATGTAATACACAAGATAATCTACAAAGGGAATGGGATATCACATATAATATGTTTTTGAAAAGAGGGTACAGTGTGAATATTTTAGAAAATGCCCTTATGAAGGTAAAAAAGGAGAATAATATGGTAAGGAATAAATGTAATAAGGGTGAATATCACCATTATAAGAAATATAATCTGGCAACCAGTGATAAAACTTGTAAGGATATTTATTTTGTCTCTACATATAATGTAAAAAGTGGAGACATAAAGGATGTAGTGGAACATTTTTGGAAATTTTTAGTGAAAGACAAGGGGCCAGATTCAGGAAGGCTTACACGGAGTTCAAGAGTAGTGTAAGCCTCCGTGTAAGCCTCCTGATTCAGCAACAGCCCAAATCTCCGTGTAAGAGACAGCTAACACGTCTCTTACACGGAGTGGGCGTGGAAATGCTCAATACCTCATTTGCAGCTCCAAGATATGCAAATGAGGTATGTGAGCGATCCACGGCAAACCAGTCCGTGTAACGGACGTGTTGCAGAAATGTACTCAGCTGACAACTGAGTACATTTCTGCAATTAAAAACGGAGCTATGTCAGCTCCAAATAAAGGGTGCATTTGTTACATTAAGCATGCCAATGGCCAAATATGTGGCCATTGGCATGAAAAAGTGTTGAAAAAAAAAGTTATATAACTTTTTTTCACGATTTATGTGTTTAACTGTAGCGCACACCCGCATAAACGGGTGCGCTACCTAAAACTGAAAACCGAGCTTATAAGCCCACAATCGTGGGATTTATGTATTACATGAAATGTCAATGGAGGACTTGCAGAGCAAAAACAATATGGCCTCCGCTTAGTGGTTGTCAAGGAGGAAGCTCCGTGTAAGATATGTAACTAAGCATTACTAGGCAATCCTATGTAAATGAGGCTTACAATACTGAATCACACTGCCACATAAGTAATGAGCACTTTCTGAGTCGTGTAAGAGTTAGAGAAGGGGAGGAACAGAGTAAGAGGTAGGTGACATCATGGGGAAGGATAGAAAGAAATGTACCAGATTGGAGGGCAATGTAAGGTAAGAGATGACAGACAGACATCAGGGAGGGAGGTGTGTCCCAACAGAACACTGGGAATGTCAAGAAATTGAGGGCATACGCTATCCCTACACTCTAAGTTTCTTGAAATACGTGCATGCTTGTGCGCCGTGTAAGGCAGGTTCTACTTGTGGGAGCGTGTTGCAAACTGTTTACAACGGTTTGCGCTGGCGCGTGTGTAAGGCAGTGTGCGCTGCGTTTTAGCATGAATCAGCCTAGCTAACACCGTGTAAGGATGTGTGCGCGTGTAACACCGTGTAGGGATGTGTACACGCTTAAGTTACTGTGAGCGCGTGTAAGCCGGTGTGCACATTGCTCCCCTCAGGAAACACAGAGGAAATAGGAAACAACCAAAATACAGGAAACTGCCAGAAGATACTACTAAAGTTAATTGGTGGAAACAATTAGAAGCAGGCAATTACACAGGCAGACTAGAAGCCCAACCCAGCACTTAAAACACAACAAAGAGCAGTGCAGGCTGTTTCTCACAAGAGATACTGCCAGAAACTAAGCTATCAGAGTTGAAACCTGAAAAAGCTGAACTCAGAGCAGAAATGCTAGGGGCTGCCATAGCTGTTATAATCAGACATAGGCGAATTGCCGAGGGTGGTGATAATGCAGATGCTGACAGACAACCCAGAGTGAGGAGAAGGAGAAGAGTATACAGGCCTAGGGTCACCTACCATGGGTTACATGAGCTGGAGATAGTAGAGCGCTATAGAGTGGACAGAGAGCTCCTGCAGCAGATTGTTGAGCTGTGCAGGCCACGCCTCACACACAGAACCAACAGAGGGGAACCCATCCCAGTGGAAACCAAGGTATGTGCTGGCCTAAGAATACTAGCAACAGGTACCTTTCAGAGACCAACTGGCGATATGATGGGGATATCACAGGCATCAGCCTCCAGGGTACTGCACCAGTTCCTGGATGCCATGTCACCACATGTCAGTGATCATATATATGTCCCTAGTGACCGTGAGGTTGTGGCCAGCAATATGCGTCTCTTCCAGCAAATAGCGGATACCCTGAGGTGCTGGGTGCAATAGACTGCACGCACATACGCATCAAGGCACCAGCTGGTGAGCGGGTAGAGTCTACATTAACCGCAAGGGATACCCTCCATCAACTGCCAGGTCGTGTGTGATGCCCAGGGCATAATAATGAATGTGTGTGCTGGCTGCCCTGGTAGCTACCACGATTCCCACATCTGGCATCTGACGCAGCTGTACCAATCATTTGCCAATGGGGACTTCCCACACGGACACCTAGTGGGGGATGCTGGTTATGCACTTGAGCCGTGGCTGATGACACCCATCAGAAATGCACACACACCCGAACAGGAACGCCATAATGAGGCACACGCACAAACACGCAATATCATAGAGCGTGTGTTTGGGCTGCTCAAGTCACGGTTCGGTGTCTGGGCACCGCTGGTGGAGCTTTGCAGTACACACCAACTACATGTACCCAAATGATCATGATATGTGCTATGCTACATAATATGATCCTGCGGAAACAGCTGCAGCAGGACCAGCACAGGGCTGGGCCAAACATCCCCACCATTGCCAAGGCCACCACAGGCAGGGGTGACTTGGAGGAGGAACAACCTGACCTTGTCCCCGTAGGCAGAAGGAGGCGTGCCCAGTATGCGCTGGCCATGGCAAAGAGGCAACGATAGCACATATGCTTGGTCAGTAGGAACACTGGGACTGATACCCACTCTGACTCACTCATACAGTAACAGGGATGCCTAACATGACACAACCTGCTTCCAAATGTACAGGGAGTGTAGTATGTGCATCCGACAGAGGCAGCCCTGCAGCACCATCCGAGGTATGAATGCCATGTGTTAAGTAATGTAATACCATGTATCATATGCACACCTGAGGACCATGACTAACATCCACCCTCACCAATCATAAACCACAAAAACACAAACCCACCTCATAGCTATCACAAGGGATAGGAACCTAGATGTAATGCTACCCAATGCCAAAGGTATAAACAGCAAGATGTGTGCAGTGTAAATGCACACAGTATAGGGAATGCACATATCAGTGCTGTAATAGAAAACAGGGTCAAAGCGCACATCAGCACCCTGACACTACCAGGGTCACACCTCATACAGTGATGTACATGTGCAAAACATGGAACAAGATGCAATATGAGGGTCACTACCAATAAATGGCATGCATAACCACACACCCTTGTTGTTACCACAACAAGAAGCAACATGCATTAGCCATGGTCAAACACCAATGGCTAAAACTGACTACTACTATATAGCTTGCTGCAGACCACTGTCCTAATAGCAGCAACTGCCCCAGGCCTATGTTCACAGGTTCACAGGTTCATACTAGGCTATCTGCCCTAGGGCATTTATAAGCCTAGACCAGAGTTCCGTGGAGTCTGCCGCACCTTCACTCTGACGGATAATTTGCCCATTATATTGCTGTGCCTCTGACAAGCAGTGATACTGAGGTTATCCCTAGGGCATACCTGCAATCTCCCATCCATTGATTAAGATCTCACTTGAACAAAGCCAGTGAGGTACTCAGCCTCACATGTACCAGGATGTTGTTCCACAGCATAGGGACTCTCTGGTTGAAGAATCTGTCCCTCCAGCACATCCTATTAATATCTGTGTTGAGGTTTAAATCTCCTGCCACTGTAGTTCTGATGGATGTAGAGGTCTTGAGGTGAAGCGTGTACATTAACTCAGGTTTGGACATGGCCTTGGATGTCAGGCACAGGTCACCTCTGAGCAGACGGTAAGTCACGGAATCAAGCTGGAATTCTCCAGTCGGGCAGCATAAGAAATATGTTTGAGACCCTTTCTCCTCCTGTCGAGGAATCTGTGGGCCCATCCAATTGCCATAGGTGTCGGGTCATATACATGCTGAATGGGGCATTGCACTC
>NC_056726.1:774091074-774098594 GCF_019279795.1 Protopterus annectens | reverse complement strand
TGTCAATCATATGGCTCACGTATAGCACAGTAGGGGTGGGAATATGTAAAAAATAATTTATAAATTTAATGCAAAAAAATAGATTTAATCAATGCTTTGCTAGTGCAAGCATTGCTTACCTGCATTCAGCTGTGCTTATCTGGTGTAAGCATTTCTATGTGGATTTGCATGGAGCTAAGCATAGTTCAGCATTTTAAAATTGGCCAATCAAGAAAAGTGCAGGAAAACTGCCCTATTTAAACCACACAGGTGGGAATACAGCCATAACCATTTGGGACTGCTTACAGCAGGACCAAAATGTCAGGTGTGGTTGAAGGTGTTCATTTCTGAGCGCAACTTTGGGGCAGCCAGGAGTCCAGGGTCATGATTGGGCTCCTAGTAAAAAACATGATGCCAGGCTGCTGCAGTGCCAGTACCAGGGCTCCCAGTACAAAGTGGATGCCTGGGACCAGCTTGCACATGATCTCACTAGTGCTACTGGCATACCCCAGACTGGTGAGCTGGTATGTCACCACCACAATGACCTGAAGTGGAGGAGGGGTGCACTCTTGGACCAGTGGATCCAAGAAGCCCGAGTGCAGGATGTCAAATGTGTCTGTAAGTATGCAGTGTTATGTATCTCTAAGTATGGAAAAAGTTAAACTTCTGACTGTGCAGGTGTGATTAATGTGTCATCTCTCCCCATACATCTGCTGTGGAGAGGTCCCAGAATGTTGAGGCTCATGCCCAGTGACTGGCCCAGCTGTGTCGGCATTATGGTGAGTACAGAGTACCTTCTAATATTAACAGTAATAAATCAAAAATATAGTAATGGTAGTACTGTCTGCATATATAATTGTGCTGTAAAAGTCAATAATAAATGCCTGTGTCAGCATTACAATGGAGTATTTCCAGCTGCTGTGTAATACAGATGTCAGTAGAAAACAAGGTAGAACATGCAGGAGAGGACTAGTAGAATATGTATGAGTGTATCTGAGTGAACCTGCCAAGAAAGTGCCATGTCAGGGCTAACATAACACTTAAAAATGAAAAGCATTCCCCTGTGCAGATCATGCAGGAATAGTAATTGTGGATTTCTGAGTTGTACACAGATATGTATGTCAAAACTAATAAAGGTGATTCTAAACACTGGTTGTTGTCATCTCACTTGTACCTGAAAAATAGAAATGTGTATGTCCTGCAAAATGCATTAACTGAGGTGAACTGATTTAGCACTGCTTGTCTCCAGACTTTAGAATGGGCATGTCAAATAACTGAAAAAAGCAACAGTACATATTTCCATCAGAATGTGTTTTACTTGTGTGTCTGCCATTATTATCATGTGTTAACCTTTCAATTTCAGCTGTATGTAGCTGTGAATGTACTGACAAATGTATAAGGGTAACAGGTGCAGACTTAAAACCTACACTGTGTACTCAGGAATTTAAATTGCAGTATGTAGTTGTAAAACAGTCAAATGTGCAATCTAGCTAATGTGCACATGTTTCTCAAACACTGACACCAATGTCTATTGTGCATGCATAATTTGTACTGAAAATGGGAAACAAATAGTGCAACATCTGATAAGAAAAGTATTCTGCACAAAAATATGTACTAGATAGAAGTGTCACAAGCAACACAGAACACTTCCCCAGGAACTCAGTCTGATAAGGACTAGGCTTGTAGTTCAATTTTGCACACACACAACGGTTCAAATCCAGGGACCGCCACTAACATGTCAGTCAGGTTCTACAGCTGTAAAATGCAATTTGAATAGAAAAAGTAATGTACTGCAACACATATAATTTCCACACAGGGCACACAAGTAAAGAACTCTGAACAGAAATACTAGTATGATGTGTATAACTATGAAAGGTGTACAATTTCTGTGTTGATCAGCCCCAGTCCTACAAATAGATGCAAGCTAACCATTCACACTCTGCAGTCTGGCCTAGACAAGCCCCTATAGTGTCACGCTATCATGGACAGTTTCCCCAGTTGCCAAGAAACCAGCACACAGAGAATGTCACAGCAGATGTATGTCAAAAGCACAACACACAATCCAGGGCCAGCAACTAATATATGAATCTGAAATATGTGTAGAAACATCAATGTAATGTGCACAAAGTTCATCTGCACAGGGCCCACATGTAAAGAAATCTGTATAGAAACAGGTATGATGTGTATAACTAAAATAAGGGTACAATTGATCTGTTGATATATACAGTGATTGGTGTGCTGTAGCAGCCCCATGGCTGAGGTAGAGTGTAAGTGTGGTCAGAATGTAGATTAGTGATTAGTAGTGTACTGACAAATATACTTGATAGCAGTTGTCAGTTTAATCTGTTCCCTTCCCACACCACTCAACTGATCCAATCATAACACTGAAACCAACATGGGTATGTTCCTAAATAAAACTCTATTGTTGGGACCGTTGTTTCATTTGGATAATCATTTGTTTAAACCATGTGTATACTAATATTCCCTGTTGAATAATCATTGTTATTGCCTGCCTGACATACCTCTAACTGGTATGCTGTTGCAATTCTGAATGACATTCCATATATGTATGGGTTCTGTTTGCTATGGCACTGTTATAATTGCAGTGTTTTGGGTAAATGGGAATATCCATGCATGCTATTTTGACTTCTTCTTCTTCTTTTGGCTGCTCCCATTAGGGGTCGCCACAGCAGATCAACTGTTTCCATTTCCTCCAATCCTCTGCATCTTGCTATGTCACACCAACCACCTGCATATCCTCTCTTACCACATACATAAACCTTATCTTAGGCCTTCCTCTTTTCCTGTTACCTGGCAGCTTCATCCTTAGCATCTTTTTCCCAATATGCTCTGCATCCCTCCTCAGCACATGTCCAAATCAATGTAATCTTGCCTCTCTGGCTTTGTCTCCAAACCTTCCAACCTGGGCTGACCCTCTAATATACTTATTCCTAATCTTGTCCATCCTCGTCACACCCAGTGCAAATCTTAACATCTTCAACTCTGCCACATCAAGCTCTGACTCCTGCCTTTTTGTCAATGCCACTGTCTCCAACCTGTATAACATAGCTGGTCTCACTACCCTCTTGTAGACCTTCCCTTTCACTCTTAATGGTACTCATCTGTCACAAATTGCTCCTGTCACTCTTCTCCACCCACTCCATCCTGCCTGTACTCTCTTCTTCACCTCTCTTCCACACTCACCATTACTCTGAACTGTTGATCCCAAGTACTTAAACTCATTCACCTTTGCCACCTCTACTCCCTGCATCCTCACCATTCCTCTATCCTTCCTCTCATTCACACACATATATTCTGTCTTAGTCCTGCTGTCCTTCATTCCTCTTGTCTCTTGAGCATATCTCCACCTCTTCAGAGTCTCCTCCACCTGTTCTCTACTCTCACTACAGATCACAATGTCATCTGTAAACATCAAAGTCCACGGGGACTCTTGTCTGATCTCGTCTGTCAACCTGTCCATCACCATTGCAAATAAAAAAGGGCTCAGAGCTGATCCTTGATGTAATCCCACCTCCACCTTAAACGCATGCGTCACTCCCACCGCAGACCTCATCGCTGTCACACTACCCTCGTACATATCTTGTACCACTCTTACATACTTCTCTGACACTCCCGACTTCCTAATACAATACCACAACCCCTCTCTAGGCACCCTGTCATATGCTTTCTCTAAATCCACAAAGACACAATGCAACTCCTTCTGACCTTCTCTGTACTTCTCCATCAACACTCTCAGAGCAAACATCGCATCTGTAGTGCTCTTTCCTGGCATGAAACCATACTGCTGATCACTAATCATCACCTTCCTTCTTAACCTAGCTTCCACTACTCTTTCCCATAACTTTATGCTGTGACTGATCAGTTTAATCCCTCTGTAGTTACTACAGCTGTGCACATCACACTTATTCTTAAAAATCGGTACCAAAACACATTTTCTCCATTCCTCAGGCATCCTCTCACTTTCCAGGATTTCATTAAACAATCTAGTTAAAAACTCCACTGCCATTTCACCTGATCACCTCCATGTTTTCACAGGTATGTCATCTGGTCCAACAGCCTTTCCGTTCTTCATCCTCTTCATAGCTATCCTTACTTCCTCCTTGCTAATCCACTGCACTTCATGATTCACTATCCGCACATCATCCAACCTTCTCTCCTTCTCATTTTCTTCATTCATCAACCCCTCAAAGTACTCTTTCCATCTGCTCAATACACTCTCCTCGCTTGTGAGTATGTTTCCCTCATTATCCTTTATCACCCTTACCTGCTGCACATCTTTACTAGCTCGGTCCCTCTGTCTAGCCAATTGGTACAGGTCCTTTTCTCTCTCCTTAGTGTCCAACCTTTTATACAACTCTTCATACGCCTTATCCTTAGCCTTCGCCACCTCTCTCTTTGCCTTGCACCTCATCTCCTTATACTTTTGCCTACTTTCTTCATCCCTTTGACAATCCCACTTCTTCTTCACCAAACTCTTTCTCTGTATACTCTCCTGTACTTCTTCATTCCACCACCAGGTTTCCTTGTCCTCCTTCCTCTTTCCAGATGTCACACCAAGCACCCTTCTAGCCATCTCTCTTACTAGCTCTGCTGTAGTTACCCAGCTATTCGGTAACTCTTCACTGCCACCCAGTGCCTGTCTTAACTCTTCCCTGAACATCACCTCACAATTACCCTTTTTCAATTTCCACCATTTGGTCCTTGGTGCTGCCCTCACACTCATCCTCCTCTTCTTGATCACCAATGTCATCCTACAAACCACCATCCTATGCTGGCTAACTACACTTTCCCCTGCCACCACTTTACAGTCTCCAATCTCCTTCAGATTGGCCCTTCTACATAAGATATAGTCTACCTGTGTGCATCTTCCTCCACTTTTGTATGTCACCCTATGCTCCTCCCTCTTGTTAAAATGCATATTCATCACAGCCATGTCCATCCTTTTCACAAAATCCACTACCATCTGACCTTCTGCATTCCTTTGCTTAACACCATACCTACCCATCACTTCCTCGTCCCCTCTGTTCCCTTCACCAACATGCCCATTGAAATCTGCTCCAATCACCAGTCTCTCACCCTTGGGTACAGTCATCACCACTTCATCCAACTCACTCCAAAATTTTTCTTTCTCATTCATCACACACCCAACTTGTGGAGCATATGCACTAACAACATTCATCATTACACCATCAATTTCCAGCTTCATAAACATCACTCTATCCGACACTCTTTTCACCTCCAAAACACTCCTAGCATACTCTTCCTTCAGGATAATGCCTACTCCATTTCTCCTCCCATCCACACCATGATAAAACAATTTGGAACCACCTCCGATACACCTAGCCTTGCTCCCCTTCGATCTGGTCTCTTGCACGCACAATATACCAACCGTCCTTCAGTTCATCATATCAGCTAGCTCCCTCCCTATACCAGTCATACTGCCAACATTCAAAGTTCTGACCCTCACTATCACAGTCCTAGACCTAAACCTGCCTTCAGGCATGCCTTCCGCCTCTTCTCCTCCTTCGGCCAACAGTAGCCCAATTTCCGCCAGCACCCTGTTGCCCAACAGTACTGGTGGCGGTCGTTGTTAACCCGGGCCTCGACCAATCTGGTATGAGTTTCTGTGCAGTTTTCTGCATGTGTGATGTGGCACAATTTATGCCATTTTGACTAATGTTGTAATGTGTTGTTCATGACTAACCAATAATTTCCACACCATAGCATATACGGGAAGGCAGATTCCAGCAGATCCACCTCTCCCACCTCAGCTGGCCGAGGCACTGGGTCCCAGCATGTCTGGGACCCAACCCAAACCTCCCTCATCTGCTGGTTCTGTACCACCCTCGGGTAGAACTATTGCAGGGATGGGACACCCCCCCCTCTTCAAGTGGGCGCTTTGAGGATGTTGTCACCCGGGATGAGGTTTGTGGCATGGTGTGCAGTGTCCTCCTGATGGAGCTGGAAGACTCCCTGCTCCAAGTGGAGGGCAGGCTGGTGCAGCTAGAGGGGCAGGTGGCCCCTCCAGCCCAGCCCCAGCACAGCCACCTTCGTGGCTGTGAAGAGTAGTGGTGACGGCCATTGGGTGGGGACATCAGTGTCATCACTACCATCTGAGGGTATCATGAGCCTCCGATTCCCAACCACTCTCCCAGTCAAGGTGGTTACCACCCCATGTGTCATACACCACCCCTGTCTGCTGGCTTGTCTGTCTTGTCTGTCTGCAAATGCAACCTCTCCTACCAAACCTCCTTCACCACACTTACCTATAATTCTTCCTTAACATCCCACTCTCACCTTAAAAAAAGGGCATCTGTTCCAAAAAATTCACGTCCCATACATAGCTCTACATTTCGCCCAGAGACATGTACCCATCACACAATCTAACCCTACCAATCATCCTTATTGTATGATGCCCACACTACTCCCTGTAGGGTGTATGGCTCCAAATTCTAAATTGCCCACATTGAAAGCAGCTGTTGCTACCGAAGAAATGCAGAGCTATGGTCCTTTCCTACATCAATCCTGCACATCCCTACCTGTTTCTCATCTTGTTTTTCCCCCTGCTTGCCCCAATTTCACCACTTTCCTATCTGCCTTTTTTCTTTTCATTTGAAATTAGCATGGGTTTAAGTGGCCGTAAGCGAAGCTGAGCTCACGTAAGCGTCGCTTAGCTCTGCACAAACCCACTACAACTACGTTAAAGTGCCTTAATCACTCTGTCTCCAACAGACCCTGTTCTGCCCAGCAACAAAGTTTGCAAGTATCAAACCCAGGACCCTGCACACTATAACCAAAGTGATTAATCACTAAGCCATTTGAGATGTACATAAACAGTATGTTTTCTCAAACATCTCATGCAGCACAATCATTCAACAGTAGGGAAAATGTATTTATATATGTAGATGTATGTATGTATATATATATATATATATATATATATATATATATATATATATATATATATATATATATATATATGTAGTAAAGAAACGCACTAAAAACTAAAATAAATTTCACTAACTTAGAACGAATTTCATGACACAAAAGCATTCAAAAAGAATTAAAATTATAATACCAGCAACTCATGTATTATTTAGCGCTTTTATCTTCTTAATATCAAGACTGCTTCAGAATTACATGTTTCATTAATGCAAGCAACCATTTTAACATTGTTTAAATACATTAAGAAACCCAAATTGATAGCACAAGCCAATAAGAAACAAAAGTCCAAGGCAATGAACGAAGCAGAAAAAAACTGGTAAAAACTGAAATCACTGTTTAATCCAATGACCGTTAAAATTCTTTGGTACAACAAATGACAAGCAATAAAACACTGAACCCAATGCAGTTTTTTCTGATAATATGGATATCCACTTTCAAAATGCAAATACATGTTCGAGAAAGTGGATTTCCTATATAACTTGGAATGAAAACGTTGATTCAACTTGTCTTTATATAGAGTAACATCTAAATAATTAATACTAGAATCTTCAAATGTATAGGTAAAGCTCAAAAAA
>NC_056726.1:774073574-774086074 GCF_019279795.1 Protopterus annectens | reverse complement strand
CCAGAAGCCTTAACCTCAAGATGCATGCACTCGAAGCTCTCCTCAGTATGGAGAACATCGATATCTGTGCAGTGACAGAAACCTGGTTCAAGGCTCCAGAGAGCACCCCAGCACTACCAGGCTATACCTCATATCATGCTTTTCAGCCCCAAAACCCGGACCGAACCACAAATGGAGGGGGAGTTTCCATATTTATCAAGAATATCCACACCTCCAGGTTAGTGGCATTGCACAATGCATCGGAGACCATCCATGTGCAACTAACAGTGGGCAAGACTGCTTTTCAGTTTATAGCATCCCACTGACCACCCCCTCAACGTCAGGAATCCCACCGGCTTTCCTGAAAACATTGGAGAACATGAAGTTCTCTCCGAACACCATTATATTGGGCGACTTCAACTACCCAAACATTGACTGGGAGCACTACTCAAGCCCCAGCACCTTAGCCCAAAGGTTCCTGGAAATTATAAACTCAAATGCTATGGAACAACTAGTCACCACTCCCACAAGAGGGGACAACATACTAGACCTGATCATTACCAACATGGGGACTCTATGCTCCACACCAGAAGTATATCCCTCATTGGTAAGATCAGACCATAAATTAATTTCACTGGATGTCCACATCCCGACCCCACCCCCAGCCCAGAAAACCACAGTGAAAAACTTCTCAAAAGCAAACTTCTCACTTCTCAAAACCGAATTGGAATCCTTCAAGGCCCCAGGGCCAGTGAAAACTATGGCCCAAACTGCAGAATCCTATATAAATGCATTCTACGGACATCTCCAGGAATGCATAGATCATGCTATCCCAAACAAAACCAAGACCCAATCATCCAAAGGCAGGCATCCAGTCTGGTGGACCCCTGCCATAAATAAACTGTACAACAGAAGGAGGAAGCTACTACATGATAGAGCAAAATCCCTAATAGGGAAGGCATCTCTGATCAGTACTAGCAAAAAATTACGATCTCTCATAAAATCCTCCAAGGCCAGCTTCAAGAGAAAAATTGCACAGGACACCAAAAAAAATCATAAGGCTTTTTTCAGTTATGTTAGAAACCTGGGATGCAACTCCCAGACTTGTTCTGAGTTGATTCTAAACAACAAAAAATACACTGAACCCACAGACATCGCCAATATCCTGGCAGACAGGTTCAGTGCAAACTTCTCCCCCCTCCCCCCCAAAAGAGCAAGTATCTATCCCAGCAGAGGGCTGCCTCCCAAACATCTCTAATGCTCAAGTGAAGGCTGCCCTCTCCAAAGCAAAAAACACTGCTTCCATGGGACCAGATGGCATCCCAGGTTGCATCCTACATGAACTCCAAGAGGAACTAATCCCTCAAATAAAACAGCGATACAGTATCAGCCTCACTACAGGATATGTGCCCACAGAATGGCGTACAGCAACAGTGGTCCCACTCCACAAAGGTGGAGCCTCTACTGACCCTGGAAACTATCGCCCCATAAGCCTGACTAGCTTAGTCTGCAAGGCTATGGAGAGGATCATCATGGAGCTCATAAACAAAGACATTGGGGACCTACAGACACTAGATCCTACCCAGTTCAGCTTTGTCAAGGGCAGATCCTGCCTTTTGAACCTGGTTGACTTCTTCGAAACAGTCACCAAAGCCATAGATGAAGGGAAGGTATTCCACACAGCCTATCTGGACCTTGCAAAGGCATTTGACACAATACCCTACTGGCATCATAGATAAGCTATCCAGCTTAAATATAAACCCTTATGTCACAAGATGGGTCGCAAACTGGCTCAAAGACAGAACCCACAGAGTGAGAGTTGCTGGAGCCATGTCAGACTCGAAACTGGTCACAAGTGGAGTCCCACAGGGTTCTGTCCTGGTACCACTCTTGTTCGGTATATACTTTTCCGAGGTACAGGCAAACGTGGGAGGACTATGGCTAACCTTGTTCGCAGATGACTGCAAACTGGGCGCCATAATCAACTCTCCAGCTGACACAAACATCCTTCAAAAAGGTCTCACAGAGACAGATAACTGGTGCCAGCACCATGGTTTAAAGCTAAATGCCAAAAAATGTATAGCCATACCCTTTGGAAAAAACAATGTGCCCACAAATTACCACGTAGGCGGAAACCCATTAAGTACAGAGAAAGTTATTAGGGACCTGGGGACCCACGTTGATAGCAATCTCTCCTTTGAAAACCACATTGCCAAAGTAGTTAGAAAGACCTTCTACATAGACCACCTCATCACGAAGGGTTTCACATCTAGATCAAGAGAGGTAATCGTGCCCTTTATTCATCCTCATCAGGCCCATCATAGAATACAATGCCCCTTTTGGGATGTACCTTACCCGACACCTGCAGCAATTAGAAAGACCCAAAAGTATCTCACCAAGAGGATCAAGGGTCTCAAACAGATGCCATATGCTGCTCGGTTAAAAAAACTCCAGCTCTACTCAGTCGCATACCGCCTACTGAGGCGATCTATGCCTGACATACAAAGCTATGTCAAATCCAGAATTAATGGACATGCTCCACCTCAGTAAATCTAAATCCCTTAGAGCCACACTGAGGGACTTGAACCTCAGCACAGAAATAAATAGAACTTGCTGGAGGGACAGGTTCATAACCCAGAGGCTCCTTCACTCTGGAATAAAATTCCAGGTCATGTGAGGCAGAGCATCTCACTGAATCTCTTCAAGAAGAATCTCGATAGGTGGATGGGGGATTGTAGGTTTGTCCCAGGAATTACTCCCATGTCACTATTAGACAGAGGCACAGTAAACTAAACCTTAAAAAGGGCACAGTATACTCAAATCAAGGGTGGCATAAGCCATACAGAATCGGGCTAGGCTTATAATTGCCCCAGGGCATAAAGCCTAGTATGAACCTATGAACCTATGAGCCCCCAAATGGAAACAGTGGGACTAAGGTCCCCTTCCATGGGCGGTCACCACTGCACCTTCATGGCCCTGAAGTTGACTGTGATGGGGCCTGAGCAGGAGGAGCATGCTGACCCTCTAATTGTGTCATGAGGGCCTCAAGGTGGTGTAGCAGATCTCCCAATTCTCTGTGGAGCTCCCTATGCACCAGACCCTGAACCTGACATCAGGTGACAGGATCCTGTCTGTGCACGCTGTCAGGAGGGGACAAGCACCATCCCCTGAGGTGGTTCCAACTGAAGGTAGTGCAGGACCAGCAGATGAGGAGGTCCTGGGTTGGGTCCCAGATATCCTGTGGCCTAGTTACATGGCCTGATGAGGTGGGAGGGGTAGTTCTGGTGGGAACAACCTTCCCAAACACTCTATCATATCGCAGTTTTAGAACATATGTGGGTAGTAATAGTCAACACAATCCAGGATTAGTTATTAACCCAAATCACCAGATTTGGAGCAGTTGCATAGCAAACAGAACACATGCATATATGGAACCACAGTGGCCATTACAATGGCATGCAGACTACATTGTTAGCAACAGGCCACCAGTGATAGTGTTTCAACATGGAACATGAATAGAAACACATTTCAATATTTGTTGCACAATAGGATATATGTCCCAACAGTAGGTTTGGTGTAGACATAATTGATTTGTGTGTTCAGATTATTGTTGCAGATATGGTGGGGGGAGAAAGAGATGTCAATTAACAAATATTATATCCTTGCAGTATGTGTTCCTCAGACCTTTTTTCCTCTTTATTTCTTCCAGGTACCATGTTGAGGGAGCACCTTCCAGTGTATACACCCCAGGAAAATAACATCTTCATAAACTACCTGGTGCAGAACCACTGAACCCTCTTTGGGCATACAGCCCATGATCTGCATGAGAGGACTGCCCTGTGAAATGAGCTCATCCACAGGGTAAATTATGTCGGCCTGCATAACCGCAGTTATGAGCAGGTGCAACATCGGTGCACTGACCTAATCCACCACAACCATCAGCATGCTGTTGCAGTTAGGAGGGACCAGCTAGCTACAGGTGGGGGTCATGCCATCCAGCCCCCACTGACACATGCTAAGGAGCTCCTCTCCAGCCTTGTGGCAGCTTCCCGCCAGGCAAGCCAAGAACCTGCTGATAGCATTGTGGAGGTGGGTGCTACCCACACATTGGACAAGGAGCATGCAGGTAAAGTCTCAAGGCACATTAGTACACCACTGTTGCTTCTACATCTTCATCTGTAAAGTATCTTCATGTGTATGTCAGACAGCATAGTCTGTTGCTGCAGTGTAGTAAAAAACAGATGTGCATAATCTCTAGTATTGTGGGTTTGTACTGTTGCTGTACTGAAATGCTGCTCCCACCCTGTACCAATGCCACAGGTGTGGCTACTGACATCACATCTCTCACACAACTATGTAGGTCCCTCTGAT
Source organism: Protopterus annectens (assembly GCF_019279795.1). NCBI lineage: Eukaryota > Metazoa > Chordata > Ceratodontiformes > Protopteridae > Protopterus > Protopterus annectens. The sequence continues at coordinate 774,081,724 of NC_056726.1, read as the reverse complement.
ATACCTCTGGGGCAGCAGCCTGTAGCTGGTGAATATGGTTTTATTTTGTTCAGGTTTGCCAATCCACCGGCCATGTTATGGCCATGGTATTTGCCATGCACACATTTAACACACCTACCCATAATGCATGCTGTACATATTCACTTATTGTTTCTGTTAACTGCACTGCATCACAGTGGTCACCATGGTAGCATATCTGAAGGGTATGTAAGAGTCCTACAGTATAACTAACAACCTGTCAGTGCAAGATGTGTGGACAGAGATGAAAATAATGGTGGGACAAAGGGCCTACGGTAGGGACATGTCTGAAACATTACCCTTATACAGTGGCTACAACAGTGTATATACCACTATTACAATGTCAACTGTTACAGATATACACAATGGCATATCACAATACCACATTCCACAACTCTTACAACCTGTAATGTGATCCTAACATGAGCAATGAATGTGTAATATGGCATCCTATGCTAGGACAACAAATATAGGGAATACATACCTTAACAAACACTGGAAATATATGTGTGCACACACTGCAAATAAAATATTGTGGAAGCAGCTTTTGGGGTACTGACAGCATTCACTCTTCATGAGTATGCACCTTCCATCAAGTACAGGTCCTCAATGTCATACCAAGCAATGGTTTGCTATCCAAGAAGTATATCCATGACATTTGCCCACTGACCTGCAACAGAGGCAGCCGTGGCTTGCACACATCTTACAAACCATGGAATGGACCCCATATCTAAAAGGTAGCACTCAGCAGTGGGAGATGTAGCCTTACCTCACCATTACATATATCATGGCAAACAGTGCAGGCAGTCATGTATGTGACAATGAAGTATGGGACAACATTAATGTAGAAAATAAACAGATGTCCATCCAAGACAGATGACAACATGTTGCAAACTGGTCACAGAGGCTGCATAGAAATATGCTGCAACACTGAGGGACTTGTAGGAATGTCTAGCAAGTATTGTCTGTGCAGTACCTCTGTCGATAATTGCATGGAGTCTGCATAAGTGTGGCCTATGGGTTAGGGTAATCAGATGGAAGAGTTGTTCCACAGGAAACATCATCCAGGACTCTCTACAGGTAGCATACGAATAACATCAAAAGTCTCCTAAAGGCATGCATTGCAATGTATAATGATGTACCGAGAACAAGGCTGAAACCTACAGACAGTATTAATAAATATACATGTGCTGCACAAGCAACACCTCACTCAACCTCAGTCCCACCTTCCCCATCTGTACCTTTCTGGTGCCAGTGTACACTGCAGGAACTAGGCCGGTAGACATGGTGTTGTGGATTTTGGACACTGCAACATGAACTCATATGTGGCACATAGTTGTCAAGCATCTGCAAAAAGGCTGAGGATGGGGACAGGTGTCATCCTGAAACATAACAGTGAACTAAGCATACATTCAAAGCTCACTAAGGATGGCTGTATCCGAACACAGTCAAGGTCAGGAATTATGCCAGACATAACCCTGACTCCACAGCAATAGTGAAGGCACTGTGTGACCTCCAAGGGCTGTGCACATGAGTTGACCTTGCAATCTGGCACAGTTGGGGGACATTTGTAGGGTGGAGTGACCAAATAATGGCAAGTGCAGATGGGTCAAGCTAGTATACCCCTTCCAGGAATAGTGACTACTGTAGTTCACTTAACAGGTCCTGCAACAAACCATCATGTTAAGGGTGTGCACACTTATGCATCCCACATATTGCACACATATCAATAAGCATCTGCACAACTAACACATTTGTTTGATATTGCATTTGATTGCACAGTTCATATGTCACATATCAGGTGTATGTAATGTTAGCATAGTCAGTATTGTGACCCCATGGCATATCAGAAAAGAGGGTGGCATGTCAATAAAGGTGTGTACACTCCTCATAGCCACAGTAAACTGTGAAGGTTGTCAGTATAATTGTATTTTATTGCTCATACCTGAATTGCTGATAATGAGATCTGCAAATCAGACATCAGGTATTCAGTATTGACATCTGTCCTCAAACCATCTCAGGTATGTGTCAGACAAACACATAGGGGCTGTGAGCAACAGGGAAAACATAACTGCCACACATATACGCATTCAGCAATGGTGTGTACACCCCTGAGATATGGTGCACAGTATGTGCCAGGGTGCTGAACAGGTGCACAGCAATACTGTGCACATGAGTGCAGTGTGTTCCAGGGGAAGGGGCATCACCTACTAACACAACCCATGCATCACAGAGATGTATAATGTTGGTAACAGAGACTGAGTGTAGCTGCAGTGCATGATGTTGAGTGCCATATGTCATGCATGTTGACAGCTGGGTAATGAGAGGTCTGTTTAATATCTTTGTGTCACCTCATCTCTAAGTGTGTGTGTGTGTGTGTGTGTGTGTGTGTGTGTGTGTGTGTGTGTGTGTGTGTGTATTTGTGTGTGAGAGAGTGTGTAGAGGTAAGCAATGACATACAGGTCTTAAAGAACGTATTTTGTTTTGCCCTCCTCCAGGCAAACTAATGATAATGTCCATACAGAGTCTGACAATGATGATAGGTATGGTGAGGCACAGGCAGGGTGTCAGGTTCATAGGTTCATAGGTTGTCAGGGGCTGAAGTTGTGCCATTGGTTGACATCCCACTGTTATCCACCCCATCCCTGTACACAATTACATTGCCTATATATACCCCATCACCAGTGGCCATAGATGAGGGACAGTTGGCGGGTGGTGGCATGGGCAGGACAGTGTGGTGATTATGGCAAGTGTGTCTGGACACAGCAGTCATAGTCAGATGACTGGTGACATACCACACAGGCAGATGTACAGGGGTGCTCATAGGAGGGCTGCTGGCCATCATGCCCCTGACAGAAGTGCCACAGCAGGAGTCACCAAATGCATGTTTCAGGCCATCATGGAGGCACAGGCATGTATAGAACATTATACCAGACAAAATCTGAGGCTCCAGAGGGCTACTCATTCTGCTGTTATCGACAATATCCATGATCTTGCAGGTGCCCACCATTATTTTGTAGAGGTCCTGGATAGATGGTTGGGTGAGATAGCTGGAATCCTCGACCGTGCAATGTCTGTGTTAGAGCATATGGTGGGAGTAGGGTGACAGCTGCATGGATGTAGGCCAGCAACACCAACAGGTGGAGGTCTACATTGATGTGCAACAAGTCGCAGCCGCTCCCGTAGTGGCAGTACCAGCACCAGCACTGCAGGGGGGGTGCTGTCCACACCACAACATAGCAGGCCATGTGCACATGGCCCTGGCCAGTCCCAACAGGGACCTGGATCCAGCGGACATTTGTCATCCTCAGGGGAGAGTGTCATATCTGGCCTTGTACCTGGCAGTGCCCATGGAACCCCTGGCAGGCACAGTTCTCGTGTCTATGGCCAGAGACGGTGAACTGCACACCCTGCCATGTACGGTCTGCAGCTGTCCAAAAAACTCCTGTGTAGGGTAGCCACATGGCAGAACTGTGTGCATGCATACACACACATAGATCACAACACAGCTAAGGCAACCCCATACCTACACACACCACATCTGTACAGCCCAATGAATAATGAAATCCCCTAACACACATATATGATGTCAACCAAATGGCTCAGGCTAGGTCTCTGGCAAACCCACAACACACCATGCGCATATAATGATACTTGTGCCACATGCCTGTCATCCATAACATGGATGCAGGGAGATGCTAATATGGTTCTGATGCACAGGGTAAATGCAGTAAGGTGTACCAATGTAATGCTGTGTAACATGTTTTCAGCAGGAAAGTTTAATGCTTACATGTCAGGATGTGTAGCTGTCCAACCATGGTGCATTATAGCTGTTATTAACAATGACTTATTGTGGTCTGCATAATGTATTCAGTTTGTGTTGTAGGTGTCTATGTGTCAGCAGGATGTTGGTCTGCTGTTGTATTCTGCAACAGGTATGGCACTGTGGTGACACCTTGACTGTGCCATATCCTGGGTACAGCTGAACACAAGTAACAGCTCAGTATAACAGTTACTGCATGTACCACACATGGTGGGAGGTTGGCCTAATGGTTAAGGTGTTTGCCTAACAAACACAAGGTGCAGGGTTTGAGTCTCACAAGGGATAATTGGCTAGACTTAAAATGGCTCACAAGGGCAGTTAGCCTAGTACTAATCTATGAACCTATGAACCTATGAACAAGTAACAGGTCAGTATAACAGTTACTGCATGTGCCACATGGCTGATAAGTCTGAGGGGTGTATACAAGTGAGTGCTTGGTGGCTGATGTCAGCAGCCCTTCTACAGTGGACAATGGTAAATGTACTGGGTGGCACATACCACATGTTTGTGTATAACACACACACACACACACACACACACACACACACACACACACACACACACACACACACACACACACACACACACGCACACACAGACTTTGGTGTTGATGCAATACACAGAGAATACTGTACACATGGATGTACTTACTTTTGCAGTAAACTCATTTTAGCCTATGTAATTCCACCAAGACAAAATAGGCAAAACATCACATCACTAAATAATCAGTCGTTAGTTTAATGTCATTGACAATGCTACTGGCAGGGTATATGTCCCCTTCCCCAATGTAGTGCAGTTCTGGAGTTGGTAAACATAGGTGTGCTGGTGTGGCTGGCACAGCCCTTCACTTTAGAGTGTGTGGGGTGGTATAGAACTGCACATAGTGTGATTGACAACTACTTAACCTGTTAACATAAACTGTACAGTATTACAGCCAAGTAAGCAGAGGGATACACACAACAATAACCCCAACGAGGGTGGCTATGTCCACAACATCCAGGGTCTATGTCTGTGCATGGGTTACCCTCTGAGTCCTGGCAAGTGTGTGTATGTGTGCGAACATCCAAAATGTCGAACATTATATGGTCGAGACCAAATGTTCGACATTTGGATGTTCGAACATAAAAAAAAAAAGAAAACACAGAAAAAAACACTTTAACAGTGTAGGCAGGGAGCAAGCCCCCCTGCACCCCCACACCCTCTACTTAAATATATCAAATCCAAGACCGCAATTCAGTGCAGAAAAGGGAAATTCTCCCTATCTGCACCGTAGGGTGCCGTTAAAAGTCTATCTTCAAGCACTCAAAATTTCGAATGTTTAGTCTCGACCAAGTAATGTTCAAAATGTTGAGCATTCGAAGATTTGACAGGTACCCAACATTCACACCCAACTATATATACCAACTCCAGCATTGCTGCATAGCTATACCGTGGTGAATATGGCATTTACACATCTACTACTAGTGTTGATGGAATGAATTTCCACAAGATGATACCTTTGAAATGTTAGCAATTGCCAGTCAGTTCTCAGACAGAGGACCTCCTGGGACATGTATTTTCTGCAAATTGAAGTAGATCTCTTCACATAAACACACACGTACTTGGCAACACTGAGAGCAGAACCCCTACCTAGGTACTTATTGCTACTAATGTGTTTGGCTTTAATTGCACACACCACACAGCTTTTAGAATGAGGTGTGTACCGAATTTCTTGTTAAGTAAAAAACATCACCAGGCCTTGTACAGTATGGTAATGTGGATGTACTGGTTGTTAATGATCAATTCATAGTGTGACATACTGTCATATACACATTGTCAAACACATAACAGTCATAAACACATCTGAGAGACCTGGATTTATCAGTGCTAACTACCTTGTCAGTGAGTCCATTCTGTTACAGATAATTTGCACACAGCGCATGCATCATTGGGATGGATAGTGTAATCAGTTACCTGTATGGTTGATGCTGACAGTGGTCCTCATACAGTGGACCTTGGGACATGTACTGGGGGTGCCATGGTGTAAAGACAGTATACCCAGCACCCACACCCCACATTGGATATTTTACTCACTGTAACCCATGATAATACTCTTACATACCCACAATCACACATTGACCAGGACTGCAATACAACCCCTGGTCTATCTCATCAGTGCTACTACAGGGATATGCATCTATTGCACATGCCACAGGGGTAGTAGGGTGATGGTTTGTCATGGCTGTCCTACTGTCAGCAACATCACTATCCCTTATACTGTATGGCAAGGTGTATTGTATTTGGAGAAAGTGGCCTCAGAATGCTGTATCCTACAAATATACACACTTGCACACATACACACACTTGCCAGTACTCAGTGGGTAACCCATGCCTATCTACCCATTTATACAAGAATGTTGTGCTGGTACTTCAAGCTCCAGGTAGCCCATAGGGTGAAGAGTGTAACACAGTACACTTAATGTCCATTACAGCAGCAGCCATTTCTAATTATGGCAATGGGGGGTGTAGTGGGCATTATCAAATACAAGTTTGCAAACACATAAACACTGTTATTCTCAGTAATGCACACTGACACATTTGTCAGTACTGGGGTCCATAGGTGCAGGTGTTCCTAGGTGTGTATCAGGATATTGTCCATGGAGATATGAGAAGAGTAGGGGATGTGGGTACAGTGGTATCATGCCACCTGACATTTGTCAGTAGGCCATCTATCAACTCATGCCACATGAGTAATCCTCAGGGTGAGAGTTAAATGCAACATCCAATCATCTGGTTTTCTCTTGCAAAGGGCCAGTGAGGTGCTACAATCGACATGCATGCAACATATATTACATAACATGGCCATTGTCTGTTGTGTTGGAGACCTGTACCCAAGCATGTTCTGTTGACTGTGGTAGTGTAATTAAGTATGCATGGCATGTGGTGCATACAGGGTGGGTTTCCTAGCTGTGGGAATTCATAACACAGCTGGGCAGACATGTCAGTGTCAGTCACATAGACTGCCTGTAAGCAGTCAAGATGAATACCTGACATCTGCACATCTGTACAGAGCACAGACAGACATCAGACAGCCAACAGGTTATGCATTAAGATAAATGTTTGGATAGACAGACATCTGACACTGATAGGTATGCCATTACTATATGACAGCAGACCTCAATGACGTGTCCTATACACATAGTAGTCTACATTAAATATCCACATATCAGATCAATATCTAGTAGCAAATACTTAATAACACACAGTTCACACACCAAGAACATGATAATCAGTACTCGGAGTCCCTCTTTGCATGCAGGGGTGTTTGGTTCCAGTACTACAATCTGCAATCTACCCTTACTTGGGAAAGGACTGTTAACAGTAGTAACGTAATGATACACTACATGCCATTGTGACTGCATATAACCTGGGATACTAGCCATGTATGAAACACATTCAAATGGAAAAGATTGTTGCACAAGTCATATATACTCAGGTGTCCCAGACAGTATCCTCACACCCCTTGCTACTGTACTGACAGCACATAGAAGTGTGTTATGTACATAGAAATAAATGCACTTATTAAAGATGCCATTACCCTACTATTTCATCAGACTGGAATGTGATCACTGGTTACCAGGGCTCAGCCATCCTTAACAGGTTTCAGCATTGCTTAAATGTAAATGCTAAGCAGATTTGCGCAGTGGTAAGCTTAAGCCACACAGTGTAAGCGCCTTTTTGTTTAACCGTACAATAGCAGCGCTTACTTTCATGCAAACCTGCACAAACCCACTTAAAGCTGCTCGAAACTGCCTTAACCAATCTGTATCCAACAGTCCTTGTTCTGCCTAGCAACAAAATAAACATCCCTTGCAGGTCTTGAACCCAGGACCCTGTGCATTATAGTCACAGCTGTGAAGAAGTTTGTTGTTTTTTCCAATATATCTCTCTATATAGTAGTGAACAACTGCTTTGACTTCTACAATTGTGTAGTACCTGTTAGTGAAAATAGTGTTGAATCAGTATGGTTTATCTGTACAAACACATATCAGATAAATATGGTGGGATACATCTGGGAAGGTATATACAACACTCATGTTTACACATAACAAGGATATATATATATATATATATATGTAGGTATGTGTATACATGTACATACACGATATTTATATATGTATTTATATACATCTGTATATTGTTTTATATATATATATATATATATATATATATATATATATATTGATCTATCTATACATATCTACATATAGACATATGTATATATATATATATATATATATATATATATATATATATATATATATATATA
>NC_056726.1:774057065-774073074 GCF_019279795.1 Protopterus annectens | reverse complement strand
CAGGCACCTATTCACCGGGCTAATAAAGAAGGAGGGAGGGGGGGGTTTTCTCATTCAAAAAAAACAAAATAATCAACAGCTTTAATGACCGAGAGCCTACTAAAAAGGAATGGGACCTCTATGTAGATTATGTGCCCTTGGCGAATATATAAAATGATGCCACAGTACAAAGACAAATGATCGATTTTAACAATTGGTTAAATTTTGTGTCATTCAAAGGGATCCAGTGTCTGTCAACCTGGGATGACATGCTCGAAAAGCCACGTTGTTTTCATAGGGACGCTTGCACCTGTCACCACTGGGCTTTTGGATACTGGCAAAGGCTCTTGCCACCCCATAGTGCCTTTTTAGGCAAGGCTCAAAAGTCAAACCCACCCCCATAGACAGCACAAGGAACAAGAAACTAAGGGTAATGCTGCCAACGCCAGAAGCCTTAACCTCAAGATGCATGCACTCGGCTCTCCTCAGTATGGAGAACATCGATATCTGTGCAGTGACAGAAACCTGGTTCAAGGCTCCAGAGAGCACCCCAGCACTACCAGGCTATACCTCATATCATGCTTTTCAGCCCCAAAACCCGGACCGAACCACAAATGGAGGGGAGTTTCCATATTTATCAAGAATATCCACACCTCCAGGTTAGTGGCATTGCACGGCATCGGAGACCATCCATGTGCAACTAACAGTGGGCAAGACTGCTTTTCAGTTTATAGCATCCTACAGACCACCTCTCAAAGTCAGAATCCCACTGCTTTCCTGAAAACATTGGAGAACATGAAGTTCTCTCCAACACCATTATATTGGCGACTTCAACTACCCAAACATTGACTGGGAGCACTACTCAAGCCCCAGTACCTTAGCCCAAAGGTTCCTGGAAATTATAAACTCAAATGCTATGGAACAACTAGTCACCACTCCCACAAGAGGGGACAACATACTAGACCTGATCATTGCCAACATGGGGACTCTATGCTCCACACCAGAAGTATATACCTCATTGGTAAGATCAGACCATAAATTAATTTCACTGGATGTCCACATCCCGACCCCACCCCAGCCCAGAAAACCACAGTGAAAAACTTCTCAAAAGCAAACTTCTCACTTCTCAAAACCGAATTGGAATCCTTCAATCCCAGGGCCAGTGAAAACTATGGCCCAAACTGCAGAATCCTATATAAATGCATTCTACGGACATCTCCAGGAATGCATAGATCATGCTATCCCAAACAAAACCAAGACCCAATCATCCAAAGGCAGGCATCCAGTCTGGTGGACCCCTGCCATAAATAAACTGTACAACAGAAGGAGGAAGCTACTACATGATAGAGCAAAATCCTAATAGGAAGGCATCTCTGATCAGTACTAGCAAAAAATTACGATCTCTCATAAAATCCTCCAAGGCCAGCTTCAAGAGAAAAATTGCACAGGACACCAAAAAAAATCATAAGGCTTTTTTCAGTTATGTTAGAAACCTGGGATGCAACTCCCAGACTTGTTCTGAGTTGATTCTAAACAACAAAAATACACTGAACCCACAGACATCGCCAATATCCTGGCAGACAGGTTCAGTGCAAACTTCTCCCTCCCCCCAAAAGAGCAAGTATCTATCCCAGCAGAGGCTGCCTCCCAAACATCTCTAATGCTCAAGTGAAGGCTGCCCTCTCCAAAGCAAAAAACACTGCTTCCATGGGACCAGATGGCATCCCAGGTTGCATCCTACATGAACTCCAAGAGGAACTAATCCCTCAAATAAAACAGCGATACAGTATCAGCCTCACTACAGGATATGTGCCCACAGAATGGCGTACAGCAACAGTGGTCCCACTCCACAAAGGTGGAGCCTCTACTGACCCTGGAAACTATCGCCCCATAAGCCTGACTAGCTTAGTCTGCAAGGCTATGGAGAGGATCATCATGGAGCTCATAAACAAAGACATTGGGGACCTACAGACACTAGATCCTACCCAGTTCAGCTTTGTCAAGGGCAGATCCTGCCTTTTGAACCTGGTTGACTTCTTCGAAACAGTCACCAAAGCCATAGATGAAGGGAAGGTATTCCACACAGCCTATCTGGACCTTGCAAAGGCATTTGACACAATACCCTACTCGGGCATCATAGATAAGCTATCCAGCTTAAATATAAACCCTTATGTCACAAGATGGGTCACAAACTGGCTCAAAGACAGAACCCACAGAGTGAGAGTTGCTGGAGCCATGTCAGACTCGAAACTGGTCACAAGTGGAGTCCCACAGGGTTCTGTCCTGGTACCACTCTTGTTCGGTATATACTTTTCCGAGGTACAGGCAAACGTGGGAGGACTATGGCTAACCTTGTTCGCAGATGACTGCAAACTGGGCGCCATAATCAACTCTCCAGCTGACACAAACATCCTTCAAAAAGGTCTCACAGAGACAGATAACTGGTGCCAGCACCATGGTTTAAAGCTAAATGCCAAAAAATGTATAGCCATACCCTTTGGAAAAAACAATGTGCCCACAAATTACCACGTAGGCGGAAACCCATTAAGTACAGAGAAAGTTATTAGGGACCTGGGGACCCACGTTGATAGCAATCTCTCCTTTGAAAACCACATTGCCAAAGTAGTTAGAAAGACCTTCTACATAGACCACCTCATCACGAAGGGTTTCACATCTAGATCAAGAGAGGTAATCGTGCCCCTTTATTCATCCCTCATCAGGCCCATCATAGAATACAATGCCCCTTTTGGGATGTACCTTACCCGACACCTGCAGCAATTAGAAAGACCCCAAAAGTATCTCACCAAGAGGATCAAGGGTCTCAAACAGATGCCATATGCTGCTCGGTTAAAAACACTCCAGCTCTACTCAGTTGCATACCGCCTACTTCGAGGCGATCTATGCCTGACATACAAAGCTATGTCAAATCCAGAATTAATGGACATGCTCCACCTCAGTAAATCTAAATCCCTTAGAGCCACACGCTCGAGGGACTTGAACCTCAGCACAGAAATAAATAGAACTTGCTGGAGGGACAGGTTCATAACCCAGAGGCTCCCTTCACTCTGGAATAAAATTCCAGGTCATGTGAGGCAGAGCACCTCACTGAATCTCTTCAAGAAGAATCTCGATAGGTGGATGGGGGATTGTAGGTTTGTCCCAGGAATTACTCCCATGTCACTATTAGACAGAGGCACAGTAAACTAAACCTTAAAAAGGGCACAGTATACTCAAATCAAGGGGTGGCATAAGCCATACAGAATCGGGCTAGGCTTATAATTGCCCCAGGGCATAAAGCCTAGTATGAACCTATGAACCTATGAGCCCCCAAATGGAAACAGTGGGACTAAGGTCCCCATCCATGGGCAGTCACCACTGCACCTTCATGGCCCTGAAGTTGACTGTGATGGGGCCTGAGCAGGAGGAGCATGCTGACCCTCTAATTGTGTCATGAGGGCCTCAAGGTGGTGTAGCAGATCTCCCAATTCTCTGTGGAGCTCCCTATGCTCCAGACCCTGAACCTGACATCAGGTGACAGGATCCTGTCTGTGCACGCTGACAGGAGGGGACAAACACCATCCCTTGAGGTGGTTCCAACTGAAGGTAGTGCAGGACCAGCAGATGAGGAGGTCCTGGGTTGGGTCCCAGATATGCTGTGGCCTAGTTACATGGCCTGATGAGGTGGGAGGGGTAGTTCTGGTGGGAACAATCTTCCCAAACACTCTATCATATCGCAGTTTTAGAACATATGTGGGTAGTAATAGTCAACACAATCCAGGATTAGTTATTAACCCAAAGCACCAGATTTGGAGCAGTTACATAGCAAACAGAACACATGCATATATGGAACCACAGTGGCCATTACAATGGCATGCAGACTACATTGTTAGCAACAGGCCACCAGTGATAGTGTTTCAACATAGAACATGAATAGAAACACATTTCAATATTTGTTGCACAATAGGATATATGTCCCAACAGTAGGTTTGGTGTAGACATAATTGATTTGTGTGTTCAGATTATTGTTGCAGATATGGTGGGGGGGGAGATGTCAATTAACAACTATTATATCCTTGCAGTATCTGTTCCTCAGACCTTTTTTTCCTCTTTATTTCTTCCAGGTACCATGTTGAGAGAGCACCTTCCAGTGTATACACCCCAGGAAAATGACACCTTCATAAACTACCTGGTGCAGAACCACTGAACCCTCTTTGGGCATACAGCCCATGATCTGCAGGAGAGGACTGCCCTGTGAAATGAGCTCATCCACAGGGTAAACTATGTTGGCCTGCATAACCGCAGTTATGAGCAGGTGCAACATCGGTGCACTGACCTAATCCGCCACGCCCATCAGCATGCTGTTGCAGTTAGGAGGGACCAGCTAGCTACAGGTGGGGGTCATGCCATCCAGCCCCCACTGACACATGCTAAGGAGCTCCTCTCCAGCCTTGTGGCAGCTTCCCGCCAGGCAAGCCAAGAACCTGCTGATAGCATTGTGGAGGTGGGTGCTACCCACACATTGGACAAGGAGCATGCAGGTAAAGCCTCAAGGCACATTAGTACACCACTGTTGCTTCTACATCTTCATCTGTAAAGTATCTTCATGCGTATGTCAGACAGCATAGTCTGTTGCTACAGTGTAGTAAAGAACAGATGTGCATAATCTCTAGTATTGTGGGTTTGTACTGTTGCTGTACTGAAATGCTGCTCCCACCCTGTACCAATGCCACAGGTGTGGCTACTGACATCACATCTCTCACACAACTATGTAGGTGCCTCTGATATACCTCTGGGGCAGCAGCCTGTAGCTGGTGAATATGGTTTTATTTTGTTCAGGTTTGCCAATCCACCGGCCATGTTATGGCCATGGTATTTGCCATGCACACATTTAACACACCTACCCATAATGCATGCTGTACATGTTCACTTATTGTTTCTGTTAACTGCACTGCATCACAATGGTCACCATGGTAGCATATCTGAAGGGTATGTAAGAGTCCTACAGTATAACTAACAACCTGTCAGTGCAAGATGTGTAGACAGAGATGAAAATAATGGTGGGACAAAGGGCCTACAGTAGGGACATGTCTGAAACATTACCCTTATACAGTGGCTACAACAGTGTATATACCACTATTACAATATCAACTGTTACAGATATACACAATGGCATATCACAATACCACATTCCACAACTCTTACAACCTGTAATGTGATCCTAACATGAGCAATGAATGTGTAATATGGCATCCTATGCTAGGACAACAAATATAGGGAATACATACCTTAACAAACACTGGAAATATATGTGTGCACACACTCCAAATAAAATATTGTGGAAGCAGCTTTTGGGGTACTGACAGCATTCACTCTTCATGGTTATGCACCTTCCATCAAGTACAGGTCCTCAATGTCATACCAAGCAATGGTTTGCTGTCCAAGAAGTATATCCATGACATTTGCCCACTGACCTGCAACAGAGGCAGCCGTGGCTTGCACACATCTTACAAACCATGGAATGGACCCCATATCTAAAAGGTAGCACTCAGGAGTGGGAGATGTAGCCTTACCTCACCATTACATATACCATGGCAAACAGTGCAGACAGTCATGTATGTGACAATGAAGTATGAGACAACATTAATGTAGAAAATAAACAGATGTCCATCCAAGACAGATGACGACATGTTGCAAACTGGTCACAGAGGCTGCATAGAAATATGCTGCAACACTGAGGGACTTGTAGGAATGTCTAGCAAGTATTGCCTGTGCAGTACCTCTGTCGACAATTGCATGGAGTCTGCATAAGTGTGGCTTATGGGTTAGGGTAATCAGATGGAAGAGTTGTTCCACAGGAAACATCATCCAGGGCTCTCTACAGGTAGCATACGGATAACATCAAAAGTCTCCTAAAGGCATGCATTGCAATGTATAATGATGTACTGAGAACAAGGCTGAAACCTACAGACATTATTAATAAATATACATGTGCTGCACAAGCAACACCTCACTCAACCTCAGGCCCACCATCCCCATCTGTAACTTTCTGGTGCCAGTGTACACTGCAGGAACTAGGCTGGTAGACATGGTGTTGTGGATTTTGGACACTGCAAAATGAACTCATATGTGGCACATAGTTGTCAAGCATCTGCAAAAAGGCTGAGGATGGGGACAGGTGTCATCCTGAAACATAACAGTGAACTAAGCATACATTCAAAGCTCACTAAGGATGACTGTATCTGAACACAGTCAAGGTCAGGAATTATGCTAGACATAACCCTGACTCCACAGCAATAGTGAAGGCACTGTGTGACCTCCAAGGGCTGTGCACATGAGTTGACCTTGCAATATGGCACAGTTGGGGGACATTTGTAGGGTGGAGTGACCAAATAATGGCAAGTGCAGATGGGCCAAGATAGTATACCCCTTCCAGGAATAGTGACTACTGTTGTTCACATAACAGGTGCTGCAACAAACCATCATGTTAAGGGTGTGCACACTTATGCAACCCACATATTGCACACATCTCAATAAGCATCTGCACAACTAACACATTTGTTTGATACTGCATTTGATTGCACAGTTCATATGTCACATATCAGGTGTATGTAATGTTAGCATAGTCAGTATTGTGACCCCATGGCATATCAGAAAAGAGGGTGGCATGTCAATAAAGGTGTGTACACTCCTCATAGCCACAGTAAACTGTGAAGGTTGTCAGTATAATTGTATTTCATTGCTCATACATGAATTGTTGATAATGAGATCTGCAAATCAGACATCAGGTATTCAGTATTGACATCTGTCCTCATACCATCTCAGGTATGTGTCAGACAAACACATAGGGGCTGTGAGCAACGGGGAAAACATAACTGCCACACATATACGCATTCAGCAATGGTGTGTACACCCCTGAGGTACGGTGCACAGTATGTGCCAGGGTGCTGAACAGGTGCACAGCAATACTGTGCACATGAGTGCAGTGTGTTCCAGGGGAAGGGGCATCACCTAATAACACAACCCATGCATCACAGAGATGTATAATGTTGGTAACAGAGACTGAGTGTAGCTGCAGTGCATGATGTTGAGTGCCATATGTCATGCATGTTGACAGTTGGGTAATGAGAGGTCTGTTTAATATCTTTGTGTCACCTCATCTCTAAGTGTGTGTGTGTGTGTGTGTGTGTGTGTGTGTGTGTGTGTGTGTGTGTGTGTGTGTGTGTGTATCTGTGTGTGAGAGAGTGTGTAGAAGTAAGCAATGACATACAGGTCTTAAAGAATGTATTTTGTTTTGCCCTCCTCCAGGCAAACTAATGATAATGTCCATACAGAGTTTGACAATGATGATAGGTATGGTGAGGCACAGGTGGGGTGTCAGGTTCATAGGTTCATAGGTTGTCAGGGGCTGAAGTTGTGCCATTGGTTGACATCCCACTGTTATCCACCCCATCCCCGTACACAATTACATTGCCTATATATACCCCATCACCAGTTGCCATAGATGAGGGACAGTTGGTGGGTGGTGGCATGGGCAGGACAGTGTGGTGATTATGGCAAGTGTGTCTGGACACAGCAGTCATAGTCAGATGACTGGTGACATACCACACAGGCAGATGTACATGGGTGCTCGTAGGAGGGCTGCTGGCCATCATGCCCCTGACAGAAGTGCCACAGCAGGAGTTACCAAATGCATGTTTCACGCCATCATGGAGGCACAGGCATGTATAGAACATTATACCAGACAAAAATCTGAGGCTCCAGAGGGCTACTCATTCTGCTGTTATCGACAATATCCATGATCTTGCAGGTGCCCACCATTATTTTGTAGAGGTCCTGGATAGATGGTTGGGTGAGATAGCTGGAATCCTCGACCGTGCAATGTCTGTGTTAGAGCATATGGTGGGAGTAGGGCAACAGCCGCATGGATGTAGGCCAGCAACACCAACAGGTGGAGGTCTACGTTGATGTGCAACAAGTCGCAGCCGCTCCCGTAGTGGCAGTACCAGCACCAGCACTGCAGGGGGGGTGCTGTCCACACCACAACATAGCAGGCCATGTGCACATGGCCCTGGCCAGTCCCAACAGGGACCTGGATCCAGCGGACATTTGTCATCCTCAGGGGAGAGTGTCATATCTGGCCTTGTACCTGGCAGTGCCCGTGGAACCCCTGGCAGGCACAGTTCTTGTGTCTATGGCCAGAGACGGTGAACTGCACACCCTGCCATGTACGCTCTGCAGCTGTCCAAAAAACTCCTGTGTAGGGTAGCCACATGGCAGAACTGTGTGCATGCATACGCACACATAGATCACAACACAGCTAAGGCAACCCCATACCTACACACACCACATCTGTACAGCCCAATGAATAATGAAATCCCCTAATACACATATATGATGTCAACCAAATGGCTCAGGCTAGGTCTCTGGCAAACCCATAACACACCATGTGCATATGATGATACTTGTGCCACATGCCTGTCATCCATAACATGGATGCAGGGAGATGCTAATATGGTTCTGATGCACAGGGTGAATGCAGTAAGGTGTACCAATGTAATGCTGTGTAACATGTTTTCAGCAGGAAAGTTTAATGCTTACATGTCAGGATGTGTAGCTGTCCAACCATGGTGCATTATAGCTGTTATTAACAATGACTTATTGTGGTCTGCATAATGTATTCAGTTTGTGTTGTAGGTGTCTATGTGTCAGCAGGATGTTGGTCTGCTGTTGTTTTCTGCAACAGGTATGGCACTGTGGTGACACCTTGACTGTGCCATATCCTGGGTACAGCTGAACACAAGTAACAGCTCAGTATAACAGTTACTGCATGTACCACACATGGTGGGAGGTTGGCCTAATGGTTAAGGTGTTTGCCTAACAAACACAAGGTGCAGGGTTTGAGTCTCACAAGGGATAATTGGCTAGGCTTAAAATGGCTCGCAAGGGCAGTTAGCCTAGTACTAATCTATGAACCTATGAACCTATGAACAAGTAACAGGTCAGTATAACAGTTACTGCATGTGCCACATGGCTGATAGGTCTGAGGGGTGTATACAAGTGAGTGCTTGGTGGCTGATGTCAGCAGCCCTTCTACAGTGGACAATGGTAAGTGTACTGGGTGGCACATACCACATGTTTGTGTATAACACACACACACACACACACACACACACACACACACACGCACACACACACACACACACACACACGCACACACAGACTTTGGTGTTGATGCAATACACAGAGAATACTGCACACATGGATGTACTTACTTTTGCAGTAAACCCATTTTAGCCTATGTAATTCCACCAAGACAAAATAGGCAAAACATCACATAACTAAATAATCAGTCGTTACTTTAATGTCATTGACAATGCTACTGGCAGGGTATATGTCCCCTTCCCCAATGTAGTGCAGTTCTGGAGTTGGTAAACATAGGTGTGCTGGTGTGGCTGGCACAGCCCTTCACTTTAGAGTGTGTGGGGTGGTATAGAACCGCACATAGTGTGATTGACAACTACTTAACCTGTTAACATATACTGTACAGTATTACAGCCAAGTAAGCAGAGGGATACACACAACAATAACCCCAACGAGGGTGGCTATGTCCACAACATCCAGGGTCTATGTCTGTGCATGGGTTACCCTCTGAGTCCTGGCAAGTGTGTGTATGTGTGCGAACATCCAAAATGTCGAACATTATATGGTCGAGACCAAATGTTCGACATTTGGATGTTTGAACATAAAAAAAAAAAGAAAACACAGAAAAAAACACTTTAACAGTGTAGGCAGGGGGCAAGCCCCCCTGCACCCCTGCACCCCCCCACACCCCCTACTTAAATATATCAAATCCAAGACCGCACTTCAGTGCAGAAAAGGGAAATTCTCCCTATCTGCACCGTAGGGTGCCGTTAAAAGTCTATCTTCAAGCAGTCAAAATTTCGAATGTTTGGTCTCGATCATGTAACGTTCAAAATTTTGAGCATTCGAAGATTTGACAGGTACCCAACATTCACACCCAACTAAATATACCAACTCCAGCATTGCTGTACAGCTATACCGTGGTGAATATGGCATTTACACATCTACTACTAGTTTTGATGGAATGAATTTCCACAAGATAATACCTTTGAAATGTTAACATTTGCCAGTCAGTTCTCAGACAGAGGACCTCCTGGGACATGTATTTTCTGCAAATTGAAGTAGATCCCTTCACATAAACACACACTTACTTGGCAACACTGAGAGCAGAACCCCTACCTAGGTACTTATTGCTACTAATGTGTTTGGCCTTAATTGCACACACCGCACAGCTTTTAGGATGAGGTGTGTACCGAATTTCATGTTAAGTGAAAAACATCACCAGGCCTTGTACAGTATGGTAATGTGGATGTACTTGTTGTTAATGATCAATTCATAGTGTGACATACTGTCATATATACATTGTCAAACACATAACAGTCATAAACACATCTGAGAGACCTGGGTTTATCAGTGTTAACTACCTTGTCAGTGAGTCCATTCTGTTACAGATAATTTGCACACAGCGCATGCATCATTGGGATGGATAGTGTAATCAGTTACCTGTATGGTTGATGCTGACAGTGGTCCTCATACAGTGGACCTTGGGACATGTACTGGGGGTGCCATGGTGTAAAGATAGTATACCCAGCACCCACACCCCACATTGGATATTTTACTCACTGAAACCCATGATAATACTCTTACATACCCACAATCACACATTGACCAGGACTGCAATACAACCCCTGGTCTATCTCATCAGTGCTACTACAGGGATATGCATCTATTGCACATGCCACAGGGGTAGTAGGGTGGTGGTTTGTCATGGCTCTCCTACTGTCAGCAACATCACTATCCCTTATACTGTATGGCAAGGTGTATTGTATTTGGAGAAAGTGGCCTCAGAATGCTGTATCCTACAAATATACACACTTGCACACATACACACACATGCCAGTACTCAGAGGGTAACCCATACCTATCTACCCATTTGTACAAGAATGTTGTGCTGGTACTTCAAGCTCCAGGTAGCCCATAGGGTGAAGAGTGTAACACAGTACACTTAATGTCCATTACAGCAGCAGCCATTTCTAATTATGGCAATGGGGGGTGTAGTGGGCATTATCAGCTACAAGTTTGCAAACACACAAACACTGTTATTCTCAGTAATGCACACTGACACATTTGTCAGTACTGGGGTCCATAGGTGCAGGTGTTCCTAGGTGTGTATCAGGATATTGTCCATGGAGATATGAGAAGATTAGGGGATGTGGGTACAGTGGTATCATGCCACCTGACATTTGTCAGTAGGCCATCTATCAACTCATGCCACATGAGTGATCGTCAGGGTGAGAGTTAAATGCAACATCCAATCATCTGGTTTTCTCTTGCAAAGGGCCAGTGAGGTGCTACAATTGACATGTATGCAACATATATTACATAACATGGCCATTGTCTGTTGTGTTGGAGACCTGTACCCAAGCATGTTCTGTTGACTGTGGTAGTGTAATTAAGTATCCATGGCATGTGGTGCATACAGGGTGGTGTTTCCTAGCTGTGGGAATTCATAACACAGCTGGGCAGACATGTCAGTGTCAGTCAAGCATAGACTGCCTGTAAGCAGTCAAGATGAATACCTGACATCTGCACATCTGTACAGAGCACAGACAGACATCAGAGAGCCAACAGGTTATGCATTAGGATAAATGTTTGGACAGACAGACATCTGACACTGATAGGTATGCCATTACTATATGACAGTAGACCTCAATGATGTGTCCTATACACATAGTAGTCTACATTTAATATCCACATATCAGATCAATATCTAGTAGCAAATACTTAATAACACACAGTTCACACACCAAGAACATGATAATCAGTACTCGGAGTCCCTCTTTGCATGCAGGGGTGTTTGGTTCCAGTACTACAATCTGCAATCTACCCTTACTTGGGAAAGGACTGTTAACAGTAGTAACATAATGATACACTACATGCCATTGTGACTGCATATAACCTGGGATACTACCCATGTATGAAACATACTCAAATGGAAAAGATTGTTGTACAAGTCATATATACTCAGGTGTCCCAGACAGTATCCTCACACCCCTTGCTACTGTAATGACAGCACATAGAAGTATGTTATGTACATAGAAATAAATGCACTTATTAAAGATGCCATTACCCTACTATTTCATCAGACTGGAATGTGATCACTGGTTACCAGGGCTCAGCCATGCTTAACAGGTTTCAGCATTGCTTAAATGTAAATGCTAAGCAGATTTGCGCAGTGGTAAGCGAAGCTTACACAGTGTAAGCGCCTTTTTGTTTAACCATACAATAGCAGCGCTTACTTTCATGCAAACCTGCACAAACCCCCTTAAAGCTGCTCAAAACTGCCTTAACCAATCTGTATCTAACAGTCCTTGTTCTGCCTAGCAACAAAATAAACAGCCCTTGCAGGTCTTGAACCCAGGACCCTGTACATTATAGTCACAGCAGTTAACCACTAAGCCTTCACAGCAGTAAAGAAGTTTGTTGTTTTTTCCAATATATCTCTCTATATAGTAGTGAACAACTGCTTTGACTTCTACAATTGTGTAGTACCTGTTAGTGAAAATAGTGTTGAATCAGTATGTTTTATCTGTACAAACACATATCAGATAAATATGGTGGGATACATCTGGGAAGGTATATACAACACTCATGTTTACACATAACAAGGATATATATATATATATATATATATATGTAGGTATGTGTATACATGTACATACACGTATATTTATATATGTATTTATATACATCTGTATATTGCTTTATATATATATATATATATATATATATATATATAGTCATATTGATCTATCTATACATATCTACATATATATATATATATATATATATATATATATATATATATATATATATATATATATGTGTGTGTGTGTGTGTGTGTGTGTGTGTGTGTGATGTATATATATATATATATATATATATATATATATATATATATATATATATATATATATATATATATATATATATATATATATATATATATATATATATGCATATATATATATATATATATATATATATATATATATATATATATATATATATATGTGTGTGTGTGTGTGTGTGTGTGTGTGTGTGTGTGTGTGTGTGTGTGTGTGTATCTATATGTCAAAGTTCAAGTGCAAAGCACCACGAAAACCAACTGGTAATAGACAATAAAATCCACGAACTTCAGGCTCCTTCTTTACTTTGAAAACTTTAATTTTAGATTTAACTTTAAAACAGCAAAGAACAAGTAAAACCACAATAAATCAAGCGCTTTCACCCAGGCTCTCCCAGGCTTTTTCAAGACAAGTTATAAGCCATTTTCTTTGACTTTTTATACAGGAGTGTTATGTACAATCATGTGATCAATTAAACATTTAATTATTTAATTGTCACAGTTAGTTAACTCTTTGTTTCCAGAAAAAATACTTTTTAAAAATCTCCTGTGTGCTGATTATGTTGAATACCTGAGTAAATAACTACTAGCAACATACAGTTCTTAGTTTCAGTATAACAATAGTTTAGTTTATGGTGTTAAATGGTTAGAAAACCTTTAAGTTGTTTGCATATTTGCATTTTAAGTATAATAATGTGTAAACCTGCCATCAAATTATTACGTTGCAGTAAAATTTCATCTCATATAACAAATGTATAAAAAAATATCTAAAACATTTAAAATGTAATGATACAAATAAAATAAATATAATAAATGTATAAATAAATATATTGGCTGTTTAAATACTTAAAAACTCTGTCTCAACAGCCCTGTTAAAATACATATTGAAAATACATGCCATAAATAAGGATTAAAAATATCAATTATCAATACGCTTAGCAAATATCTGTTAAAAATGGGTATAAAAATGCATGTCAAAGAAATACATATTCAAAATACATTAAAAATATGCATCAAAATACATGTTAAAAATACATGTTAGAAATAATTTGTGTGCAAGTCCAAAATGTGAACAAATAAACATTATAATTAGAGTTGTAATTATAATGTCAACATCTTGTACCAAGTATGTGTGCTGGATCTTACAGTGTTTGATAGCCATAGCCTCACTCTTCTTATTAAAATACTTGCATGTAAAAAACTTATTTGTAGATTATATACAACTAAATGTAAAAATTATTGTGGTAAAATCTCCACCTAGAACGTTCTTTGAATAGTCTTATAGTATGTTTATGTTATAATTTTGCCCTTCTGAGTTTAAGTGCACTACTCAGACTTATAGCATCATTCAAGCCAGGGGGTCTTGAGGCATCCAATGTTAACTGCCAAAGAAGTTCTTTGTATTCTAGGAAGATTCCCAATCTCCACCTCTTGGGTTACTCTTCACTTGGTCTAACATTAAAATTTTAGATCCATCTGATTACAATTTAAAGAATGCCTGTAAAACGCATTCATTTCCTTTTGCTTGCTTACTTCATAAAGATGTTCATAAATCCTTTTGCTAGTGTTCTTTCTGTTTTGCCTACATAAAAACTCAGACAATGTTGGCAAATTCGAGATAAACCACCCCTTTAGTTTTGCAGTTGTAGTAGGCTAAAGATCCAACATATCTTTTCCTTGATTTAAGGTATAAACCCTTCCTATTCATAACTTTAGGACACTGCTTGTATGTTTTGCATTTAAATGTACCACACCTAGATGGTCCTTCATTCTCCTTCACTAACAGATTGGCCTCAAAACAGTCTTTTAAATTCATATTCCTTCTCTTAATAAAATGAGGTTTATTCCTAAAATTTGTTTGAATTCTTCATTAGATGTTAAAATTGGCCAATACTTCTCCACAATCTTCTCTACTGCTGCACTTTCATTACAATTAGTGTGTATAAATGACTTAGTTTGTCCCTTATTGGCATTCTCTACTGTCACCTTTTGTGACTATGGACTTCACCCAGCAGGGGAAAATATTTTACTTTTCTACTAGCTATGACCTCCATGGCTATCGATTCAAACATTTGTGTGGGATAACCTCTTTCCATAAACAATGTTTTTAGGAAGGCAACTTCCTTTTTAAACACTTTTTCTTCTGTGCACATTCTGGAGGCTCTGATCAATTGCCCCTTTATAATCCCTTTCTTTTTGGAATAAGGTGATGGCTATCAAAGTGTAAGTACGTGTTTGAAAAACTTTCTTTCCTATGTATACTAGATTCAAAACACTGTTTTTCAAAATTCTTATACAAGCATACATCTAAGTAGTGCAAACTGTCATCCTTAATGCTGCTCGTGAATTTCAAAAAATTGGTACTTAAATTAATATAGCAAATAAATTTGTGTAATTCCTCTTTACTCCCCTTCCAGAGAATGCAGATGTCATCCAGGTAACGTTGGTAATGTGTTATATTTTTCTTCCATTCTGTTTTGAAAATACAATTTGACTCCCAAAAACCCAATACTATATTAGCATATGCCGAAGCACAGGGGGTGCCCATTGCTACACCTCTCTTTTGACAAAATAATTCCCCATTGAAAAAAATGAAGTTGTTAGTTAGTATTGTTTCCATAAATTCTACCAGGAGCCCTATTGTGTTTGCTGTTAAACCTGAGTGCCTTGTCAGCATATCATTGAACCATCTAAGCCCTGTCTTGTGTGGTATGCTTGGGAACAACTCGACTACGTCAATTGTAACCAAAAATTGTGTTTCCGTGAAATATTCATTTTTAATGCTTCTTAGGAACTCCCATGAATCCTTACACAAACCCTGCATTGAGTCCACAAACTTCTTAAGTGTAAAATCCACAAATTTTCCCAATGGCTCTGTAATACTCTTTGCACCAGCTACAATGGGTCTTAATTGCAATGGGTCCAGACCCTTGTGTACTTTGGGGATGCCAAAAATAATGGGAGTTACTGGTTTGTTCACCTATAAATAATTGTATAGTTGTTCATTCATTGCCCCCTGGTATAAAAGGTCTTCCAACATAT